>NC_138083.1:88854028-88989028 GCF_964212035.1 Myotis nattereri | reverse complement strand
TCCTGTCTTTTATTTAGGCATCCAAGATACATCGGTTGTTTGCTTAATCATCGTTTTCACACGGGCCTTGGGACAAATCCTGGAAGAACTCTACGATATGTTGCATTAAATTTGAAGATTCTTCCTGTTTAGAAGCGACAAATAAAATCAGTAAGTACTTGTTAATTAAGAAAACGGCATGTCATTATGAAATCATACACGTGGAAAACATACGAACAACAAAAATAACAATCAACTCCGTTACGTTATCCTTACAGGAGACAAAAGGTGTAAACACCACAGAAGAGTGTTCTTTCCCTATGACCTAGGAAATTCTTAAAATAAAAAATCAAACTAACGTTAAGGAATAAAGTGAGACACTTAAAATACTCTGTAGCCGCAGAGATTCTTTTACCCCCATCAGTCTTGCCCCATTGCAATAGCTTTTAGATAATATATCAAGCAGAGGGAGTGAAAGCCGAGTTATTATATAAGGCCAAATTATGATGACTGTCACTAGGCTTTTCTTCCTATTCCTTCAATGACTGATTCAACGAAGACTTCACTCAATGAATATATTTATTTATAGTAATGGGGGAAAAGGAAAAATTCCTCACCCTCATGTGTATATTTCAACTAGAGGCCTGATGCACAAAATTTGTGCAAGAGTAGGCCTTCCTTCACCCAGCTGCCAGTACTGGCTCCCCTCTGGTACTTGGGACCCGGGCTTTCCTCTGGTTGCCATCAGGCACCTGGGACCCAGGCTTCCCTCACAGCTCTGGTTTCATCCAGAAGGTCGTTCAGAAAGATGTCTGGTCTAATTAGCATATTACACTTTTAATATTACAGATGTGAGGAAAGAGACAACATACATGCATATGTACAAAGGTATACACAGAATTAATAAAATGCACGTATAAAATATAATATATATTTATAATTACTGCCTGCAGTAATATAGAAATCCCCACCACTTTCTTCTAAGCACATGTTTCTTCTGAACACAAACAAGAGCAAAATCAATAACATGAACAAGGTTAATTTTGATAATCTTGCCTTAAGATTCATTTATTGCAAAATCTTTTTCTCAAAATATTCCATTATATAAAAAGTATTCACTTTTATTTTTAAATATTTAAAACTAACTATGTATATAAAAGCCCAATATGCAGTACCCACTTGGGAGTTCAACTGGGAGATCGGGAGTTCAATCACACACTCTGACATGCGCTGACCATCAGGGGGCGGCATGGAATGAAGGAAGGCCCCGGCTGGCAGCTGGCAGCTGGAGCAGGGAGGCCCCAGCCGGCTGCTGGAAGGCCCTGATTGGCCCTGATCACTGGCCAAGCTTAGGGACCCTACTTGTGCACAAATTTCTTGCACTGGGCCTCTAGTTTACTATAAATGTGTGCTCTGGTTTTCAATATTGATTTGGTCTACTGCCATTCTAAATGCATGTTATAACTGAGCCATAATACATATAAGTGGTTTTCTGGGTAATTATTACATGCCTCATTCCTCAAATGCTTTTCCTAGCCTCCATACCAAAGGCTAAATTGCTTTAATTACCCAAGAAGTGAAATAATTCCTTAAAAGATCTGCCTCTGGGTGTCTCAATGCCATCATGAACACATTTCCTAAAGAGAGACACAAAGGCTATACTTAAGCAGGTAAAAAACATTCCTATGGAAACTAAGTGCTTTGAACTGATAATTACAACTTAGGTATATAGTGAAATATATCTTAATATTTATTTCTTGGTGATATAAATACTTCTGTACTTATTTACAAAAAAGACATTTATAAAATACCTTCCTCTAGGAATAGGAACATAACTCTAAGGGGAAAAATGGACATTTTATGTAAGAGATAAAAACAAAATACTGAAAATCTGTCTGAACAAAGACATAAAAATTCCATCCTGCTCTTAAAAGATCTCATCATTGGAATCAGTAAAGTTATATGAGAAAAATGTCCGGAGAGAAGAGTCCAAAGTGATAGGACCACTTATTAGAAATACGAATGTTCTAGATACACAGAATATTGAGCCAATGAGTGGTCTAGAAATGTGCTTGTCTTTGTGTTGTTTTAGTCTTTGTAAGAACTTGTCTTGATTACGGAGACAGCACATGCGAGTGATGATGTGACTGAACTTGATCCCTGAAGCGAAGGACAACACAGGGAAAATTTCATACAAGGTTTCGTTGTACGATGAGCACTGGTAACTTGCATGGGTCCACGTGCAGATGGGAGCAAGGCTGCTGGACGTACTCTCCGTGCTTTCCTACCGCAGACATTTGCCAGGAACCAAACGTTAGCTCCTTACAGCGGAGATGTGTGGGTCTATAGATGAAATGGCCTATATTGTCATTCAGATGGAGGAGCAAGGAATCTCAACCCTAAATTTGTCTGATAAATCTAACTAGGCTGAGTCTTGCTTGCTTTCATAAGCAGCTAATTACACTGACATGTTATTTGCATGTTTGCATTCTGTTAACCTTAAATTAACATTACATTTACAAACCTGATACTTAGGAGTGTTTCTAAGGTGCTCAGAATCCATTTACCTAAGTTAATAGACATTTCTTTCATATAATTTTTCCCCAGTATTGATTGGGGAAATATATATTTTTTGTGGTAAAGAGCAAATCCACTGTCAAACTCAAGCCCCGTATGAATTGTTAAGGAACAAATGAAGCCCACTTTGGAATTGATGACATTTAAAACAGTAAGATTTGCATTTCTGTGCTTGTATGAAGTTTTGCACATTTTCAAAGTGAGCTTTCATTAATTTTATCAACATTTCTTCCTTTGCTTCATGCAAACTTCCTAATGCAGATATTATATCCAGTAATGTCATCTGCTGATGGATACCAGAGCAAAATGTTCTCATGTCCCTAAATTAAGCATCCCATTCCTATATTACTAACAGTCACTATTATGATCTATTTTAAATAAACCATTAAAATGTATAGAGGTCTGTACAAATAAAATCTAGGTTGTCCCCCTGTAAACAGTGATCAGAGGCAATGAAATCAGGACCAACTTCCCTTTCTAAACACTTTGGTTTTGCTGTTTGTGGGAAAGAGCTCTCTGGCATGTTCTGAGAAAGGGACTTGGGTGCGATGGAGGTGAGAAGAGGTGACTCACGCTCCCTAGTTGTGTTCACACGTGGCAGATGGTAACATGGCTTTGAGGGGGCAGGAATGACATTTGGAAGGACAATGAGGCACATACTTCACAGACCAAATAGGACTTCTACAGTTTAGTGATTTTTTTTTTAAAGACACAACGTTGCTTTAGACCTCGCAGTCCCAAGGGCAGGACAGAAGTTAACTCCGCAGATCTGCGCTGTGACGTGCAATTAATGCTCTATGAGGCGTTTGCCAGAAAAGAGTTCCATGGTCATCAGTTAAAACACTGATGATCATTTCAATTACCAGCTCATTTCTAGATCTGAGACTGTACTTTATTTTGTAAGTATGATTACATTCCTTTCCGAGGCCTCGTCTGAGCTGGGAGCAGAAATCTTTGGCCCTTGACTACTCAACAGGCGCCTTCTGCTCTCCGAAAACAGAAAAAGGAGGGACCCACTGGACAGGAGAATATGACTTTTCAGGAGTTTGTCTAAAAGAGGAGCCATTTTTAAGAGGGACGTAGAGACACGTTCGTGTACAGCTGTCCTGGACGTGTGTGAGCGGCTTTGTCACATGTCATCGAGAAGGGGTCACCGAGGTCACTTTTTAAATGAAGCCATCAAGTTACAAAAAGACTTTCAAGGTAGCGCCACACAAAGAAATCTAAAAGGCGTGCGATTTCGGCTCTTTGATCTGTCAGACCAGCGTGGCCGCAGCTTGCCCGGACGGCACAGGAGCGGGCAGGGCAGAGCTCTGGAGAGGCGTGGGGAGCGAGGTCAAGCCTCCGAAGCCAACCCCGCACCCGCCAGCCCAACGCCTTCCAAGGAGAAGGACGGAGGGCCCCGTGAGGTGGTGTCGGCTCCGCTTCTGAATGGCCTGGCTGTGTTTTACTTTGGGGTGCTCAGAGCCAGGAATGAGCCTCCCTGAGACTTCCTAGAGGCCGGGTGGGAAAAGGGCAGGGTGACCTGAAGGGTGCTCGGCGCGGGCGTGGCGGCGGCGACGCGGCTGGGTGACAGGGACGGGCGGGTTCTGTCCCAGGACTGTCCATCCATCGGGGCGGCCGCTGGGCGCCTTTCCTCCGGGCGGGAGTGGGCTTGAAGCTCACGGCTGGGCGAGGCCTGAGCCCAGCGTTGTCCGTGGGCCAGCTGCGGGCGAGCTCCGCGAGGACAGAGGGCCGGGCCCTCCACAGCCGTAACTCCCACATTCGCTCCTTCTGAAAACCACGCGTGGGCCCAGGGGATGCGCGTTAGCACGGGCAGAGGTGAGGCGTGGACGGGGCGCCTGACGACCCGCCGCCTCCAGATCCATCTCCGCGGCTCTCTAAGGGAGGCGCCGTCGCTGCACATCTTTTTTTCGTTCTTTCCTTCTATTTTTTTCCCTCCGGTTGATTTATATTGTAATTAGGGCAGGGGAGAATCACAGCCAAGGCCAGAAGTGGGAACGTGGCACACATTTTTCATGGAAAGTTTCCCCCCATAAGTCAGAGCACAAGACGGTATTAGAGGAAAAAAAAAACACAAAACATGACGAGGAACTAACCGTGCTCGGGAACGTGCTATGGGAGAATGCTAAATCATCTGTGATTTGTCTCAATGTATATATTTCAGTTGATTAAAAAAGCACATGGTGAATTGATCTTGCCGCTTATAAAAGCAATATTTCAGCTTCGGTGTTTTTTATTCTTTTTCTTTAAAAATCAAATTATCTCCCAAAGCATTTGGACGGAAGTTTATTAACAAGGCAATGCGGCTCCGAAGGCGTCGCGGCGCACTCTCGCGGAGGGAAGGGAGGGATGGGCTCTGCCCGTGTACACGGAGCCACCTCCGGAAGGTGCAAAGGAACTCGGGGCTGCACAGCTGAGCAGCTGCGGGAGAGAGAAAATGGTTCCTTTGTCTTTTTTTTTTTTTAATGCGACGTTATTAGATTTTTGGCGGGGGAGCATTCACAGGAAACATTATATTGCTCAATTTTAACTGGCAATTCAAATATTATCAGATTTCCAGAAAAAGTCAGAAATTCAGAGAGACCAAACCAGCTGCAGGCCTTGGGGCTGGGACAGAGGAGATGGGGACAGTCAGGAAGCGGAGGTGACTAGCCAGGCTGCTTTTCAGAAAATGTGGTGGAATATCACTTATAATAACCGGGAAAATGGTCACACCTTTGACAACATACCCAATGATGGAAAGCGATGCTTTAATTTTTATTTAACATAGTCATATTAAAAAAAGTGAGAAAAAGAGGACTATGAACCCTAAACAAATATATTCTAAGGGAGGAAAGTATTTTAGGAGTAAGTAAAAAACAAAACAAAAAACTCCAACAAAACAGAACAAACAATTCTAGCAAATAATACAAAAAAAATAACAAAAGAAAACAATAAAATGACAAAACAACACAAAAACCCCACAAAAAACTGGGAACCCCCCACTTTGTGATCCTGCTAGATTCTTAGGGGGAGAATCCGTGGAGAATAACAGGTCCTAATTTTTCTTTAAGTGAACTAAGTCTTTTCTGCCTAGAATTCAATATAAGAAGTAAATAGAATTGGATATTATTTTATTTTTTCTATTTCCATATTTATTGTTCAATAATTAGCATACCTTTAATCCTACCTGTATTTTCCTTCTCAGGGTATAATGTTTTCTCAGAGGAAAAACAAAATGTTCTGTGCTCAAAAATTTGGTAAACACTGAATAGTCCACTGCACTTTTTAAATAATTATAAAGTATAATAGCATATTAAACGGTCTCAGACATTTTGAAAACACACACACACACATACACAAAACTTGCTTAACATTTTAATAACAAGCCATTTCGGACACTTACTGTCCTATTCATCTTTCACCTGCCGGCCCTCAGCAAGATCCCAAAAGATGTATTCTGGATAAACTCGATTGGTGTGAAGGAAATAAGTTAAAATGAGACCTGCGCTTCTATTTCGGCCCTTGCACAGACAGTGTGAATTACCTTTCTCTTTCGTTTATTCATTCAACAAACACTCAGCTGCATTTGTTATATCTAAGGCGCCCCCTGATGTTAAGATGGCAGAGGCTGTGGTCAGTAGAAAAGCAGCACATTTTCAGGAAAGGTTCCTGCCACCACTCCCGCCCCACCTGGTAGGTCCCAGTAGACAGAAAGGGAAGGTGCCGGGTACTGTATACCAGGATTTTGTGGGTATGTGACTGAGATTCACTGAGGGGCCTGCTTTATTTTAAATATGTTTTTATTGATTTTTAGAGAGAGGGATAGAGAGAAACATCGAAGAGAGAGGAACATCATCAATTGGCTGCCTCTTGCACGACCCCTAATGGGATCGAGCCTGCAACCCATGCATGTCCCCTGACTAGAATCGAACCTGTGACCTCTTGGTTCCTGGGTCGACACTCAACCACTGAGCCACACCAGCTGGGTGATGGGCCCATTTTCAAGGACACGCATGACAGTGGTGCATGTTGAATTGTGATGTGCGATGATGTAAGAGTTAAGTGCAACAAGCCCAAACAGGACTTACATATCCTACTCTGAAGGTGTGTTTCCCCCCTTCCCAATGTGTGTGTTCACAACTTTTGCCTAGGAATCACCTTCAAAACCAACGTTATAACTGTCAGAAAGTCTCTTGCTCCTAATTTCAAACAAAAATGGTATTAATCAAATTAATCACTCATTTTACTCACCGTTCTTGGCTCTGAATTTGATTGTTCTAAAAATCTAATCAACACACATGAAAGAGACTTGGCATTGTCCATACACTTGAAAGTGTATGCTGTGGATTGTGAAGGCGGCTCCAGAGCTGTTATTAGCAATGTCATTAGACCTCACAGTGACTGCTAAATGCTTTGCTTATAGAAGTACAGACAGTGTGCCGCGAAAATATTTAAAACGTGCAATACCGCCCTCACTGGTTTGGCTCAGTGGATAGAGCGTCGGCCTGCGGACTGAAGGGTCCCAGGTTCGATTCTGGTCAAGGGCCTGTACCTTGGCTGCGGGCACATCCCCCGTAGGGGGTGTGCAGGAGGCAGCTGATCTATGTTTCTCTCTCATCGATGTTTCTAACTCTCTATCCCTCTCCATTTCTCTCTGTAAAAAGTCAATAAAATATATTTTATAAATAAAAAAAATGTGCAATACCTGACTATTCAGTCAGGGGCATTGACCTCTTTTCCCTTAGATCAGTGGTTCTCAACCTTCCTAATGCCGCGATCCTTTAACACAGTTCCTCATGTTGTGGTGACCCCCAATTTCATTGTTACAAATTGAACATAATTAAAACATAGTGATTAATCACAAAACCAATATGTAATTATATATGTGTTTTCCGATGGTCTTAGGCGACCCCTGTGAAAGGGTCATTCAACCCCCAAAGGGGTCGTGACCCACAGGTTGAGAACCACTGCCTTAGATTGTCAAATAAAAAATGACAACAGCAACACAACATCTGGTGTGAATGAATCAAAATTATATCTTTTTTTGTCATATCAGCAAATAATCTACTTTTTGGTGTGCCGCAGAATTTCAGTGACTAGTTTATGTGTGCCATGAGATGAGAAAGGTTGAAAATCGCTGGTATAGAAAGTTATGTGTGCCTTGCATTGGCAAAATGTAGTCTATCTTATTTTGTAATAACATACGACAGATATTTATCCCATTCTTGTACTCATCTTTGTTACTCAAAAAATTTTTTTATCACCTTGCCCAACTTAAAAATTGATGAACAGAATGACCTTATAGAAATGTTATATTTACTAACCAAAGAATGAAGGAGCCATTTATAGCTCATACACACGGACACTTTTCTCCTCTTGTAAAACAACGATTTTCAAGACTTTTGAGGAAGACATGCATATATCATGTATGTTGTAGTGATATGTCATATTAAGGCCATCTGTACATTTTAGACAGGTATGTCAAACAACATGCATTCTACACTGCATTTGGCACTACTGAGAGTATAAAACTGAAAAAGGCATTGTTTGCCTGGACCCAATCTCTCTGGTGAAAGAAATTAAAGATGTTAAGCTTTAATAAAGCGATTGTCAGATACAGGTATGAAAAAACAATGTCTGGACCTACAGAGGCAGGAAAATATATGACCCTGTTTGGGAGGGAAGGGCGTTGAGGGCACCAGAGAGAACTGGGGAGCAGTGATGGAGATGACCTCACAGGAACCAGAAACGGTGTCAGACAATGTCTGGAGTGAAAGGGACACGTCTGTCTTTCTGTCTTGTTTCCCATTCTATCTCTTTAATACAACTCTGTAGCTGTTTAAAGAATATTTGTTTAGCCGAAACCGGTTTGGCTCAGTGGATAGAGCGTCGGCCTGCGGACTGAAGGGTCCCAGGTTCGATTCCGGTTGAGGGCGTGTGCCTTGGTTGCGGGCACATACGCAGTGGGAGGTGTGCAGGAGGCAGCTGATCGATGTTTCTCTCTCATCGATGTTTCTAACTCTCTATCTCTCTCCCTTTCTCTCTGTAGAAAATCAATAAAATATATTTTTTTTTTTAAAAAAAAGAATATTTGTTTAACAAACAGAAAGTAAGTTTGGGAAGAAAAAATGGTGGAGAACGGTGTGTGGTTGAATTCCCAAACGAGGATTTGTAAAGCGAGCAGAGATGGCTGTCAGAAACAAGGGCCACAGAAAGTGAAAACCAGTCTTTTCCTCTGCACCCCTCGTTCTCTCTCAAATGCCTTCTCCGTTTCCAATGACATTACATTATTGGATGCTATCAGCTGTCCCAAACTGAACTACTGCAAGAGCATTCTAAGAAATCACCTCCCCTCCAGTCATGGCCCACTGCAGAGCTTAAACATCTACTCCACTGCCCGCTCACTACCCACCTACCTTCTACTTCCCACACACCAGCCACAGAAATCTTTCTAAAACCCAGATGTTATCATATCCCTCTCGTTCTTCATCAATCCCCGTGCCCCCTCCTCCCACCTAATATCATCAGGATGAAGCTCAAGCGTCTTTCCATGTCACACCATGACTTGCCCATCGGTAGCCATAACCCGACTGCATTCATGTGAGGCACACCGACATACTGCATGTGTTGTCATGTGCAGGGTTCTTTCACGTCTGGATCTGGCTGCCCTGTGTTTGCCCTGGAAAGTCTTCCCACGGCTGTGGTGCACTGTCACTGCACTTATCACACTGCATCGACCCTGCCTCTTGACCTGTCTTTTCTCTCTGAGCCTAGATTTTTCTTGAAGCAAGAACTGCATTGGGTTCATTTTGTATCTACAATGCCAACAAAGATATTTGATATTTATGGAAATAATGAAATGTTTCCGTTTTTCACATCAGACACACACACACACACACACACACACACACATAGGTATCCTCCCAGATCTTGGCCATGTCTTAGCATTTCAGGATTTTTAGAAATAACTTGCCTCTCTATTGCTTGGTAAATTCATTCCCTATTCACTTGGCCCTTATAATTGGTGTTATTTGAATTTGCTGATTGGTTTCTATTCATGTTTCCTTGATGTTTCATAATGCCTTTTGGTCAATCAGAATTGATGCAAGCTTTCATTATCTCAGGTATTTAGTAATAGGTGCTACTTAACTACGAATATAGTCGCTATTGTTCTCTCATAAAAAGCTTATGTGACCATTTTCTCCCAAGTATTTTTCCTGTATCCATTTGCTAGCCATCGGAGTCCATTTTCTTCATTTATTAGATGATCTAATTTCTCTCCTAATATATATTTAAAATGTCTTTTATTTATTTTGCTGAATCTGGTACTAACTTACACATTTTTTTCTCTTTTGTTTTGCTTGAAAAGTGACTTAGTTATATTTTTGTACCTTAAAACATCTTTTTTCTACACGCATGTTTAAATGAGAAAGATCAAGGAGCCATCATGAATGTCTCTACTTAATAAAGCCAGATGTGTGAGAGAGGACTGTAAAGGCTCAGATGCTGGACTTCGATATATTTCTTTTCATGCATGCTATTTATATGCATGCATAGTAATTTCAGATGCATGTTGGTGGATTTTTTGCAAGTTTAAAAATAAGTATGCAAATTTTATTCAAAACTCAGAAATACAGCATAAAATGTTTTTTGTAATAATGATCTAAGTCTGGATACTATGTCATATCACATAATACAGTTAAACAGCCACTTAGCTTAACAGATGCAATGATTATGGCATATGCTGTTTTCAGGCAAATATGCATTTTGCAATTAAAAAAAAATATACCTCAAAGATACACACGCTCTTGTCTACAATTGCAGACCCTAATGACCACCATTCTACAACGTTTTCCCTCGGTTTTTGTTCTATAGCACTTGCTTAATTGTTCTCCTTACCTTTGGTCTTCTCTTTCTTCTTTGGTAGGTGGCATGACTTCTTTCCAGGTTCACCGGGAGGCCAAGTTACTTGCCTTCCTTTCTCTAATTTTCTCTGTTTTCATTCAGTTCCTCAAGTTTATCTTCTTCTATGGCTTCACAGCCTGACCACAACACTTGTCATGGCCCCGTGTCATCTCTGTGCCAGTCAGTATTGCTGTGGCTCAGGGGGTACCTCCGTCTGGGGTCCCACTCTCCCAGCAAGCAATGTATAACCTGAACGGACTATTAACTGGGCTTGACGGGCCCTACCCATGACCCTTCCTTATTGTTTTGGTTACCCTGAGCTCTATGAGGTGGCTGTTGCTCTACTCTGTCTCACCCTGATAAGCCCATTGTTTGAATGCGTCGGTGCCTTTATGCCTCTGAAATGCCCACCACTTCCCCTTCTTCTCCATTTCCTTTGCTGCTCCTCTAGTACAGGATCTGACCTGTGCATGTGCAGATCTCCATTTTTTTATGGTAGCTTCTCAGCCACATTTCCCAAATATTTTCACTGGAAGTCCTAACTAGACAGGTTAGCTTTTTAAAATGTCATTTGTGTGCTGCAACTCTCTTAAAGTACCGACTCACTCTTAGCTGCACCCAGTTTGCTCCTTTGCCTGACTTTCGTTGCCTTTCACGATAGATCCACAACATACATGCAGAGCATGCTCCTGAGCTCTGTCCCTATCTCCATCTCTATCTCTGTCTCTATCTTTGTACCTTCATCTCTATCTCTGTCTCCGTCTCCATCTTCGTCACTAGCTCTCATCCCAAACAAGAGCACGTCGCGGCAGCATGCTTCATTTGCCACAGCACGGACTGAGAATCAGGGAACATGGGATCTGCATCTGGCTCTGCCATGTACGTGCTGTGTCATGGGGTGGTTCATGTCAGCCCTTCAAGAGTTAACTTACCTTATTTTTACAATGGGCCTGATTAAAATATTCCTTCCCAGAATTATATGTGATCGTTATATTAAAAGGAACACAGATTGCAAGCATAAGGTGCTATAGGAACACCGGCTAGCAGCGGTTCTCAACCTGTGGGTCGCGACCCCTGAAAAATACATCCTGCATATCAGATATTTACATGATGATTCATAACAGTAGCAACATTACAGTGATGAAGTAGCAACAAAAATAATTTTATGGTTGGGGGTCACCACAACATGAGGAACTGTATGAAAGGGTCGCGGCATTGGGAAGGCTGAGAACCACTGAATTGCTGCTTGGACTCACTGGCTACCCCGGGGCTGTCTGCATCATACAGTGCAGCTTCCTCCATTTCTTCTCAAAAAGACTCGAGCAAAACATAGCCTTGTGAGGTGAGTGTGTGGAGCGTGCGGAAGAGACTCCCCCATCTTAACTTTTAGGAGGTAAGGACAACCTAAAGGAGGCATGAGCAGGCTTTTCTGCAGGATCACTGTGATGTCTAATCTGTCAGGATACATATTTCTAAAGAAGGAAAGAGAGTTAAAAGGAGAGAGGAAAGATAAGAAAAAGGATCAGTTTGACACAGTAAAAATAACATTTTGTAATCCAGCATCAGCCCCGGATTGTGACTTTGGTATGAATCAGCTGGCTGAGAACTTTCTGATCCAAAACAGGGAACGACGCCAGCTGGCAACTCCAGCAGCTAGATGCGGAGGTCCTTCGAGTTCTATAAAAAGTGTTCGCAAGAAACGTGCATTTGACTTATTACAGAAAGGGAACGATCTGACCATGGAGTCGTGCAGTATTTGCTAGAAATTGAACGTTTAAAGGCCTATGAGGTGAAAATTTTGACCATGTATAAGAAACGTTTATGCCATGCTTTGCTCACTGCACTAACAGATGTTCTTATGTTTTTGTCTGTATGGTTTTTTTGCATCTAAAATGGTGTGATGCTAAAACCTAGCAGCAGGATGTGGGATCAACTCTGCAAAATGAAATTCTCTTGATCAAACAGGGTCGGCAACATCTATGGGCATTTGCGTCTGGGAAGGTGTGAGTCAGGGGCAAGTGATTAGGAACTCGAATGTACTGAGGTAGCATTGGTGAGTAGTGGGGAGCCTTATATTCATCATTAACTAACTTAGCCTATTTACATAAAGCTGCGATTTTAAAATTAGGTTGTTAGGATATTGAATGTCATATTATAGGCTATGTAATAAATATGCCCAATGAAGAAAACTGGGATATAGGAGAATGCTACATATTTCATAATTTTATACTAAGCAGTGGAGTTTTCATTTTGGTAGGTCATTTGATTCTCTGCAGGTGGCTACGCCTGCCTCTGAGTCACATGCTACGCAAATGAAATGCGATTATCTTTGTGGGTAGCATCGTATGATTTGGAATAAGTCTTTAGGTCTAATATAAAGATCCTTCGAATAAATCATCCAGCTAAGCTTCTGTGGCCCCAAACTCCTAATTTAAAAATGTTGATAAATGGAGTACCTCTTTAGTTAATAAATGAAGTATCTCTTTAGTTATCCTTTGTCAGCAACATTCATTTTAATGGAAAGTGAGTTTACAGGGTTACATGATTGAACTACTGAGCCAAGTCAGTGTTGGCAAATGATGGGCTAAATTATTGATGTTACACACTAATGAATTCTGATGAGAAATAAAACACAGACATTACGTTTCAAGTGGTTCATAATTATTTTTGTACTTTAAAAGCAATTTTATTCTTTTTCCAAATCATACTGGTTCTGTACAACAAAAACATAGTTAGTGATTATACCAAAATTATTGAGTTTGCGGCAAAAAACACTCTTGCACGTTTTCCTTTCTGCAATGATGATATTATTCACACTAGGTTTCTGATTTTTTTTTTAATATACTTCTGGGAAAGGATAATTAAATTAAATGTCTAAATTTTAAAACCAGTGTCTTTAAATAAGATAATCTGCTTTGCAACCATGGTTAGCATTTCAATAGATGTGTTTATAATCTATGATGTGTCTATCAACACATTTACTGGAGATGTTATTTCAGGTAATGACACATACAGAGGGACTTCTGTGAAGCAGCTTTATTCTAGTAAAGAAGGTGTCTACCAATGTGTGATAGGAAATAAAGTGTGTACTCTAAAATGATAGGCGGTTGACAATGATTGCAGCAGGTTCATATTCAGGGAAGTCACACCGAGAGCTATACATTCCACGGTGTGATGACAGCCTCCTTTCATGTTTCCTTATGACTTAACTGTCCCCAATGGAGACTTTAATTCTGTGGTTCTGTGACCTTCCTTCTTACTAGTGGAGTGACTAGTTACTGGAGATCTTAGTCTGACTTTTAAATGACAGGGATCAAAGTAGAAATCATAGTAGATGAGGTGTTCGTCCAAAGATTCGTTACTTGTTAATCATGAGTGTTTGGACAAGTCCCTGAGCTTCTCTACAGCTCAGTTACCAAACCCGCTACCTGGGCCAACAGGTCCTCTTCTCCTATCAGAGAGGGTTGTTACAAGTCACACATCAGATATGCATGAAACTACAACCTCCTATGAACATATGAGGTCAATTTATTTCTGATATTTGCCTAGACCAGTGATGGCGAACCTTTTGAGCTCGGCGTGTCAGCATTTTGAAAAACCCTAACTTAACTCTGGTGCCGTGTCACATATAGGAATTTTTTAATATTTGCAACCATAGTAAAACAAAGATTTATATTTTTGATATTTATTTTATATATTTAAATGCCATTTAACAAAGAAAAATCAACCAAAAAAATGAGTTCGCATGTCACCTCTGACACGCGTGTCATAGGTTCGCCATCATTGGCCTAGACTCTAGTTCATTTTAGGGAGGTCAAAATTAGTGTGAAAAATATTCCCTTTACCAACTGAGGGATATGCTGTAGGGAAAGGAATGGGGAGAGTTTTCATGCCAAGGTTCACTCAACATGCCAGATTATTTTCCTCTTACAGTAATAGATGCAGATCTGTACAAGTATAAAAACCCAAAGGGGAGATGTCTTTCATTGCGTTGGAATGCGAAAGGAGATGCCGTGCTGTGGTTCTCACTTGGTATACAGTACATGAAATTTTCAAAAAAAACACGGGAATTGTTTAATCTAAACTCTGTAACATCCCATTTCCACATTAAGGTTTTACGGGCTCATTTTCTTCGTCTTCATCATTTTCTCTTTATCTATGGTAGAGTTGACACCATATGTGAATGACAAGGCTACTTCAAACTTTATCTCTTTAGTATTTTATTAAATATTTTTATCTTAATATCTTCCTCATTATAACTGTACTGTTCATTGTTCTATAATCTTGATACTCTGGGATGAAAAATCATGTGTCTGAGTTAAACTCACATCAAAGCAGCATCGTTATATAATGATGATGCTAAGTTGTATGAAAAATACCTACTGGGTATGCTCCATTAGTCACTAATTTTCAAACTGAAAGTCCTGTCTTTGAAAAACTCCTCTCCCCCACAACACTGACATGGCTCCTCCACTTGAAAAATGTACTGCCTGTATAAAGTGAATTTAAACATAATACAGATGCTGAGTATTATTTTGTTTAAGTGCAAGAAAAAATCAGAACACGCAAAATTTTATCTCTTTCTAATAAAAACAATTATAGATATGTTTATTTTATTAAAAAAATTTTAAAAAGCAATACATTTTGGTTTTAACATGCTATTTAACATAATAAAGGAGGCAGGTAATTTAATTTGGGAAATTTAACATTGAAAAATGCCTAGTTAATCTCTTGAATCTACATTTTTTTGATATATGTGTAAAATGAATGTATTTCCATCTTAGATACCAATATTTAAATAGAGGTTCTCCTTTGTTTATTTCCAAATATCTTTTATGTGTTTTATTTTAGTGAGTTTTGTTTTCAATTGATTTCTGAGAGAGGAAGGGAGAGGGAGAGGGAGAGGGAGAGGGAGAGAGAGAGGGAGAGGGAGAGGGAGGGAGAGAGAGAGAGAGAGAGAGAGAGAGAGAGAGAGAGAGAGAGAGACATCAATGATAAGAAAGAATCATCAATCAGCTGCCTCCTGTACCCACCCTACTGGGGACTGAGCCCGAAACCCAGACATATGCCCTGATTGGGAATCGAACCATGACTCTTGGTTCATGGGTTCATGCTCAACCCCTGAGCCATACCAGCCAGGTTCAAATATCTGTTAATTACTGATTTTTATTAAGTCCATTGTGGTAAAAAAACAAACAAACATATCCACTATATTATTTCAATCCTTTTAAATTCATTGGAACTTGTTTTATAACCCAGTGCATGGACCATATTTGGAAATGTCCCATATGCACTTAAAATAACGTATATTCAGCTATTGTTGAATGGAATACTCTGTATGTCAAATAGGTCAAGTTGGTGGATTGTGTTATTCAATTCTTCTATTTCCTGACTGATTTTCTTTCTGCATGCTCTATCAATTCCTAGAGGGAAGTATTAAAATCTCAACCCGTAGTAATGCATATTTTTATTTCTACTTTAAGTTTTTTCAATATTTGCTTAATATATTTTTGAAATTTCCTTTTTTAATTAGATGCATATACATTTGGGATTGTATATGTGCCTGCTGAATTGAGTCCTTCTTTTAATAAAATTACCCTCTTTATCCCTGGTAATTTCCTAGTTGTGAAATTAATTTGTCTGATATTAATATATCCTTTCCAAATGATGCTTGGTGCTACATGCCAAGTATTTTTCCATCCTTTTACTTTTAACCTATCAGTGTCTTGTATTTAAAGTGTATAATTTTTAGATAATTAAGATTGAATCTTATATGTTTAGCTAATGTGACTGTATCTTTTTTTAAAATTGGGTTTTTAGTCCATTTATACTTAATATAACTTTTGACATGGTTGAATTAGGTCTACAGAATTGATTTTTTTTCTAGATAGAGAATTCTGGGTTCATTTTTTCTTTCAGCAGCATATATTTTCTGGCTTTAATAGTTTCTGATGAAATGTTAAACTTTTATTTCTTTCTTCCTGAATGCTTTTAGCATTTATCTTTTTTATTTTGTTTTGTCTTTAGTTTTCAGAAATCGACTACAATGTACCTAGGTATGACTTCTATGTATATATCTTTTGGGGGCTTCTCTGAGTTTACTGGATCTGTAATTTATGTTTTATACCAAAATGACCATATTATTTTTATACTTTTTATGTGTTAAGTGCACTCCCCTCTGATAGCTAATAAGTTAAGCTATAGTAATACCATGAGAGTGTGGGAGCCCAAGACAGGCCACCCCAAAATATCCCATAATGGCATGATGATTACTTTAAGATTACTTGACAAGCAGCTGCGGCCAGAAGGGAACCTTGACCTTTGTCTCCTTGAATTCAGGAATAGCCCTCGTAAGTGAAAGGTGTCCTCACTGCACTGGGAGACACCCTTTATCACTAGAGTTAAACAACTCAGAGCCAAAAGTCTGTAAAATCAACTCCTATTGCCTCTTTTCTAATTTACTATTTTTTTCACATTCATCACTAAATAAAAAACCACAACAAAAAACAAACCCAAGCCTCATTCAGATTCCTTTATATGAGCACTAACTTTCTTTGTCCTGTCAGTTTCTCAAATTCATTATTACTCTGTCGAAATAATACAAAAAGGTGCCTGGTTTGCTCATTTCTTTGAGCCTCATTTTAGGATCTGAGCACCAACCATACTGTGATTCTCCAATACACACATGTTAAATGGATGTTCTTCCAGTTCATCTGGTCTTGTGTCAATTTTATTATTTTATTACTAGTCCAGACACAATTCTTCCCCTCCCCAATAAGAAGAAATCCCTAAAAAGTACATGCAAAATTTTAGCACTTGGTTTGAAAAATGGCCAAGAATTATTTACCGAATGTTCAAAGCATTCCTGGAATATCAAACCTAAATTGGTCAGCCTGTTATCTGTAGCCTTAAGAAAGATCTACTTTATCTCTTATCTTTCACTATCTTCCCCTGAGAACATTTAATCTCAGTAATGGAGACACAGAAAACTGCCAAAGAACCCTGGCTAAGAGCAGGTCTCCTATCGCCAAAATATGTCATCTCCACGTGTTTCCGTCTCCTCTTCCATAAATGGGACCACTATGAGAGCATCTCCTAGCTAGCGTTCTTTGAGAATAAATGTATAATTTTTTTTTTACACAACAGATACTTCTAGGGTTTTTTTTTTTTTGGCTTTTTTTAAAATTTAAAATTTTTATTGTTTAAAGTATTACATAAGTCTCCTCTCCCCCCTCCCTCCCCCACTGAGCACAACACCAGATATCAAGCTGTATTACAAAGCCACTGTTCTCAAAACTGCCTGGTACTGGCACAAGAACAGGCATGTTGACCAATGGAACAGAACAGAGAACCCAGAAATCAACCCAAGCCATTATGCTCAATTAATATTTGACAAAGGAGGCAAGAGCATACAATGGCGTCAATAAATGGTGTTGGGAAAATTGGACAGATACTTGCAAAAAAATGAAACTAGACCACCAACTTACACCATACACAAAAATAAACTCAAAATGGATAAAGAACTTAAATGTAAGATGGGAAACCATAAAAATCTTAGAAGAATACATAGGCAGCAAAAAATCAGACATATATCAGAGCAATAACTTTACTGACACATCTCCTAGGACGATGGAAACTAAAGAGAAAATAAACAAAGGAGACTACATCGAAACAAAAAGCTTCTGCACAGCAAAAGAAACCATCAACAAAGCAACAAGAAAGCCCACTGCATGGGAGAACATATTTGCCAATATATTCTTTGATAAGGGTTTAATCTCCAACATTTACAGGGAATTTACACAACTTAACAAAATGAAGATAAACAATCCAATCAAAAAATGGTCAAAGGACCTAACTAGACACTTTTTGAAAGAGAACATACAGAAGGCCAGGAGACATATGAAAACATGCTCAAAGTCACTAATCATCTAAGAGATGCAAATCAAAATGACAATAGGTACCATCTCACACCTGCCAGAATGGCTATCATCAACAAATCAACAAACAACAAGTGCTGGCGAGGATGCGGAGAAAAAGGAACACTCCTGCACTGCTGGTGGGAATGCAGACTGGTGCAGCCACTGTGGAAAACAGTATGGAGTTTCCTCAAAAAAAAAGTTTTTTTGCTTTTTAATAGAACAAGGTGATGTGGGTTTTGCTTTGGGAGGCCATGTTTTATAATACTGTAACATTTCCAAGAGGAAATATTAATTTGAAAATATTTAAGTAACTTTAATAAAATAGTCTTCACATAGTCAATATGGGTTTCTAAAATAGATCATTGTCTTACTTTTAAGACAATTGAGCCACTGGAAGTTTTTACTGGGACGGACGGATAGTAACATTTCACAGCATCTGGAACCACATTTATATCCTAATGCCAAATCGCTTATTTCTCACAGAGTCAGTCATCTCCAGATCCTAGAGGAACAAGCCTCTTGCAAAATGGAAGGGGAAAGAAAACATTAAGTAAATGCGAGTGTCATTTTCACTGCAGATTCCACTGTGGACGGTATCTTTTAAACAGCCGAGGCCCATGTGCAAAGCCTGGGGATTTGAACATGTATATTCACACCAAAGGTATTTATTAAAATCCATCCCGAGGTTTGCGACAAATCAGTTCATTCTCCTTTTCCCCACCAAGTGTGCGTGGGGTATACGCTGACTTACTGAATTCATCCTTCATGCCATCACGGCTTATTAAAAAGGTTAGAAATGTATAAAACTCTGGTGGGATGTGGTGTCAGTGCTTCATCACACTGCCCATCGTTTGCTTTTCAATCTAGATCGAGGCGATCTTGCCTCCTGGCCTGCAATCACCTACCTGCACAACTAAGATTTTCTGAATGCTCTCCTGAGATTCCGCCTGGAACTGGGCCAGCCGCACCCGGCTGTACAGGACCACCAGCCGGAGGTACTTCTGCCACCTCTTGTGTAGCTGCCTCTGCAGCTGACAGAGCTGAAGGGAAGGGGCGGGGGAGGAACACAAGTCAGAGCCGGGGAGGAAATTAATGGCAGTGTTCAAGAAGAATGATGGAGGGAAATATAGAAAGCAGTCAATAGCCCACTCTGCACCGGGCGGGCCCGACAGGAATTTCACAGTCTCTTGGCTTTTCAGCCCACTCATGTGCACTCATCAGAAACCAGTCACATCTGGCCGCCAGGATGGGGGGTTAATTTTCTCTAAATGCCTCAGCAGTTTTGTTCTAGCGGAGGCAAACTCTGTGACTGCAAAGCTGATGAGTAAAATATTTCTCCTTCACCCAGTTTAACTCAAAACCGATAGCCTCGGGACATATTGAACCTTTCTTTAAAAAAAAAAATCTTTTAAAGCTGTTTTGAATGGCACATCAGGTCAAGCCAAAGTTTAAAAATGCAACTTGGAGACTTTGATGGACACCGTTGCTCCTTTTCTTCCTCATAAAGCTTACCATGGCTTGGCGATGTGTGCTTCGGAGCGTGACGAAACTAAAGAGAATTAACTTAGCTATCAACTGCTGAGGGAGAACAATAACAGGAAGAAATTTCCAGCTAGAAGTCCCTATTAATCTACCTCCCTCTGACTGCGTGACATGGAAACATCGCACTGCAGCAAAGTACAGTGGATGCCACGTTTAACACCGAGTCTATTTGGAAAAAGAGAGACTTGGGAAGCGGGGGAGGGGGTGAGGGGGTGGGGGAAGAGAAGGCATCCCATACCTTTGGGTAGTTTAATATAACACCAACCAAACAAAAAGCATAGACGTTCAATCAAGACATTTGTCCTTCCAGTTAGCACAGTCACGCCAAGCAGAAATGTTACAATCAGGTTATTTTCAGAGAAATAAACTTTATACCAATGAATGGTAAATCCATATGAAATTTACATGTAATATATTCTGTCACTGAAACCTCATTTGGATTTTGATAGTGTGGATAATTCTTTATGCTGATTTTTTAAGTGTGTTTTGTAGACTAATAAACACCCAAAATTTCATATCAAACATTTCTTCATAACAGAATAAAACATGTCGCAAAATATAGCTGTTGTATGTTCTATTATTGATCTGGGTACTGGTTGTATGTAAGGGACCCTTTGTGAAACTGCATCAAACGGTGCACGTATAACTAGTATACTTTTCTATATGCATATTTCAATAAAACAGTTTACTTACAAATAACACTTTTTAAGAAGTTACCTGGGGTTGCATGTGGTTTATTATCATTATCTTCACTATGCATTATAATAAGTAATACATAGGTATTAATGTAATTTCGTTTACAGTAATATGAAGTCTCTATTCTTGGTTAATTAGTTAATTTAGGAAGAAAATATAACCTTAAGAACTATAAATATTTAAGCTTGCTAAATGCTTCAATACATTACCTGGAATTAGTTTATGGGCATACCCAGTAATTTAGGCTATTGAATTTGAAGAGTAACATCACTTTTTGAAGAGAAAATTTGGCAATATTCATTTTATTTTCTATAATATTTTAACATATATTTACAGAAAATATTTTAATAGTTTCAATATAATGTTAAAATATTTTTCTGCCAACTCTGACAGCCAATGAGGGGAAGGTATTCTTTATCTTAATATACTCACTAAGACATAAGGACACCTTAGTCTATATATTACACAATTATTGTGGTATCCACAAATGCAACTAAAGGCAAGTAAGAGGAAGATGAGTTTTAGAGGAACACCCTAAAGCAGTGGTTCTCAACCTTCTGGCCCTTTAAATACAGTTCCTCATGTTGTGACCCAACCATAAAATTATTTTCGTTGCTACTTCATCACTGTAATGTTGCTACTGTTATGAATCTAATGTAAATATCTGATATGCAGATGGTCTTAGGCGACCCCTGTGAAAGGGTCGTTCTACCGCCAAAGGGGTCGCGACCCACAGGTTGAGAACCGCCGCCCTAAAGGGAAGGTAACTTTTTCAAGTGGCAGATCTTCAATATGTGGGAGGTTTTGCAAGGGGGAGCTCATCAACCAACGGGATCTGAATAGTAATGTTTCCCACATGCACACCTCACAGGAGCAGCAGCGGCTGTGGACATTAAGTCCCGCTTATGCAGTTTCTGCATTCTAGCTTGAGGTAGCTACAAAGGCCTTTAATTAGTCCATATGCAAATATTAACTGCAGCTGCTGAAGTAGAGAAGTTCCTTAAGTAGCAACTAAAAAAGAATAGTATCTCAAAGAAGATATTTTTGGGGAAATCTATAGTCCTCTGGAAAAAGAACCAGGAAAGGAAAAACAAACAGACACGAAGGAATTCTTGAGAAAAGAACAGCATCCAGTAAAAGTCACACACACACAATCATGATGATGGGACATACACAGAAAAAATCATCAATAGCCCGAGCCGGCTGCTCAGTGGATAGGGCATCGGCCCGTGGACTGAAGGGTCCCAGGATCGATTCTGGTCAAGGGCACATGCCCAGATTTCGGGATCCCCATTGGGGGGTGTGCAGGAGGCAGCCGATCAATGATTCTCTCTCATCATTGATGTTTCCCTCTCTCTCTCCTCCTTTCTCTCTGAAATCAATGAAAGTATATTTAAAAAAATGATCAATAATATATAGAGAAAATATTTAAGAAGCCGAGAAAGATGGCTGAGAAAGAATTGGCAGTGATGCCAACTATTTTTGGAAAGTGGGTATGATGATAGAAACCCAGTAATAATGTCAGCAGACAGTGATCACTCAATAAATATTATTGAAAATAATTCAATAAAGTGAACTCGGAAAAATTTAGTGGCAAAAATGAAGAAGTGAATAAGACTTCCAGGAACTTCCTAATTAATGGGAGAAGAGACAAATAAACCAGCAATGGAAGAGGCACACACAAAGGATACGCATCCTGCAGGTGATGGCAGAAATTAGGGGGAGAACCAAAGGAACTGGAATGCTTTTGATCTCTCCAACCTCAATTAGCCCAGTATTGTTGGAATGAAACACTCGGATGATTGCATTCCTGAAATACAATCATTTATTCTTAAAATGGTCACAGTCCTGCCCTCTGGCCCCGGATTTAGAGAAGGTGAGGTGGGGTGTGCGAGGAAGTGGCAGAGAAACAGAAAGGGACACAAATGCACTGGATTTACTTGCCATGACGGAATTTTGAGCCATTGACATAAACCGAGCTGCTGCTTAGCCCCAAACAAATATTGCAAGAACTTTGGCAGAGAATGGACATATTCTCAATGAACCACAAAGGAGCATGTTAGAACAGGAAACGTCATTCAGAAAAAGATCCTCAATTTCCCTCAATTTTGTTTTATGAAAGAGAGAGCGAGGAGATTCCATTTATCAGGAAAGCCGGGTCAGGCAACAGTTGGCGTGTGCTCTGAGCCATCTGCAATGGCGAAACGGAATTGGAAGCGTTTTCTGACGGTGGCTTCTGACCAGTTTGAACTGGCAGTAGCCTTGCACAGAAGCCTGGCTCTCGTACTTGCTTTCTGAGCTCCTTGCTGAAGGAAGCCCAAAGATGGAATCCACTGATCCTTTCGAGATACTGATCACTCTGTACCTCTCCATGAAGAGAAAAATCAATCACTGTCCACTCTGACAGGGTGTGGAGAGATACAGAGCTGGTGATCTTATGGCAAAGTGAGCAATGCACAAAATATGTACTTGTGAACACTGTATACAATACACGGCTATATATTTGGTAAAAATGTGTTCTGTAAATTTGATTAGGCTCCCATGACATTCATTAAGATTTTAGAGCATGATACTGGTTGACAGTAAAGCAGGGGAAATTAATGTGTTGACGTTCAAGATGAGTCTCCATTTCCTATTTTAAACTCTAAATTATATGAATTCTGTTTTTAATCCGTTATTTTGTTTGCTTATATAAATTCATGATAATTGCTCTTTTATGTCACATAAACCTGGATTTAATACTAAGGTTATAATGCATATATCATGACATACAAAACCTCTCATTATATGAATCTAGATTTATGTTACTTTATTGCTGTTATGCATGTAAAAATTAAAAGAATACAATAACACTTTTTATATTCTAATTAAAGGTTTCAAAAATATTAGGACTTATCCATAACCATATTAGTACCAAAATATTGCCTTATACCTTTCCCATGTGCTCAGCATTGAAATGAAAAATGTGAAAACATCACCTTTTTAGGTATTTTCCAGGGCCGGGTTGCAGCGTGCAATTTTCTGGTTTACATTATGAAGGACACAAATAAAGCCTTACCATATCTAGCCCCAAGGGACAACTGGGACACAATGCGGAAGAAAGGGGTGAGACAGAGTTGAAGTATATTTGTTGCTGGCTGTGTCTGAGAAAAAAAATGTTCATAGGTGTGATTTTAAAAATAGGCCCTCAAGTCATATGCTATTCCTTCCTTTAAGAAGTGAAACAGAATTCGGGCCCTTGAGTGTGGGCTAGACTTAGTCACTTTCTTGTAAAGAACAGAATATAGCAGAAGGAATAGCATGCCACTTTCATCCCTCTTTCTCTCCCTCTCCTCTGCTCTCCCCTCCCCTCCTTTTCTCTCTCTCTCTCTCCCTCTCTCTCTCTCTCTCTCTCTCTCTCTCTCTCTCTCTCTCTCTCTCTCTCTCCTCTCTCTCTCTCTCTTCTCTCTCTCTCCTCTTTCTCGGCTTCTGTCCTGGGTTTTCTGTTTCTAGAATTAGATCCCTTGAGCTGGGGGAAGCCAGCTCCCATGTTCGGAGAAAGGCTCTGTGGAAAGACCCACGTGGTGAGGAACGGAAGCAGATTTTGGCCAACAGCCTGGGCATCATCTTGGAAGCAGATGCCCCCGCCTCTTCAGGTGGCTCCACCTGACCTACAACCGCATGCAACCTCGTGGGAGACCCCACGCCAGGATCAGGCGGCTGAGCAGCTCCTGATGGTTGGCCCTCAGAAGCTTTGTGAGAAAATACATGTTTGTTAGTTCAAGCTGCTTGAGTTTGGGGCCACTTGTTATGCAGCACAGTTAACAATAGATTCTGAACTCTGTTCGCCGACAGAGGAAAGAACTGACCCCCCGATTTTCTGACTGGAAAGTAAAGTGCTCTTCTAACTCACTGGCTTAAGCCTGAAACTGAAAATGATTTATTAGTAACAAGAGGGTGATTAATAATTACCTATTGATTGATGAAATATAGTTTGTAGCATCCAGGAGCTCATTATTTTAATTAAAGACAGTAAATAGGGAGTATAATTTAATAGTTCCAGAAATTTAAAAATGGTTCATTATCAACAAATATTTTCATGTAACACATCAATATATTAAAGAGAAAATAATCATCCCCAAAAGAAGTTGATATGAATCAACACTGAACAAAACCAGTCAACAATGAAAAATTATCTAGTTATAGGAACAGGAGAAAATTTATTTCATCTCATAAAGGCTATAAATCAAAAACTCCCTACTAATATTTTACTAAATAGACACACTTTAGAAACATTCCCATGAATGCCAGGAAAAATAAAATAAGGATGTCAGAAATCAATACCTCTATTTAAAACTGTAGATTCTGGCCAAAGTAGTAAAAAAAAAAAAAAAAAGAAAGAAAGAAAGAAAGAAGATAGGTATAATAGATAGAAAGAATGTCTACACTGAAAACTCAAGAGGCTCTTCCAACCATCACTAAGAGATAATGATTCTGAGAGAATGTAGGAACTATTTTGCCTACAAGATCAATATTTAAAAACATCAACACCATTTTGAAATCAGTAATAACCAATTTTGAATTGTCATTTTAAAAATGCTATTCATAATCACAATATAAAATGTGAGGTATCTAGGTTTCAATTTATCAAAGAATATGCGGGATTTTATAGAGACAGTTAAAAAACATCTTTGAAAAATATAAAAACAGAATAAGCGGAGAGGTGTAGTATTCCACAAATGAAAAAAGTGTGTCAAGGGCATGTCAATTTTTCACAAAGTCGTCTACAATCTGATCAGGTTTTATGGGACTTGATCCAAAATTTATATGGAGGAACAAAGAATGGGGAACAGCTAAGACACTTGAGAAAGAGGAGAACAAGTTCAAATAATTTGACAGGCAATATGCAAAACCTGTCTTACAGCTACAGGAACTAAGATATCAGTATTGGAAAGGATAAACATTTGATCAGAAAAGAGACATTCAGGTGAAATACAGAAATTTGAAATACGACAGAGACAGCACTCATAGCAGGGAGAAAGGATGGCATGATTAGTGTTCCCTACACAAGGTCTAAAACAAAATTTGATCTTTAGCTCATAATACATGTAAACAAAATGAGATGGACTAAAATGAGAAAGCTAAACTGTAAACTTTTTGAACGAAAATACGATAAAATAGCTTCATGATCTTTAGGAAGAGAAGGACTTAAGCAAAATATTAACATCCGTTCTAAAGGAAAGAATTAATACATTTAATGACATGAACGTTTAAAAGTTTAAACATTAACAAAATAACCCACTGGTTTAGAGAAGGCGTTAATAAAATGAATAGCTGTCAAACATTAATTCTGTAACATAGAAAGAGCCCTACAGATTAATAAGGGAAAATGTGCACAATATGCTATAAAAAACGGGCAAAGGACACCAGAAGGTGATCCACAGACAAGGACAACGATTTGGTCTGTAAACATAAAAACATGTTTAACCTCAATATAAAGCACAAATAAATGTACTTCACACTCATCAGATTGATAATTATTTTTAATATATTTTTATGGATTTCAGAGAGGCAGGGAGAAGAAGAGAGAGAAACATCGATGATGAGAGCGAATCATTGATTGGCTGCCTCCTCCATGCCTCACACTGGGGATCGTGCCTGCAACCTGGTTTATAGGTCAACGCTCAACCACTGAGCCACACTGGCTGGACGGCAATTTATTTAAAAACAATAGAATAAACATTCCACACCTGTTGCTGGTAAAAATATGAGGAAAAACCACAAAGCTTTCAAATACTGTTCAAATCTGTGTATGATTTTACGCAAAGACTTAGGAGAGCAACTTCCCACTGTGTATTGAAGATGCTCCCCTTTGGGCCGCAGTTAGACCTACACCTACATGAGCTAGACCGCTGGTTCCGGGAGCAGCAGGGCAGTGCCATCCAGATCCTGTTGGAAATACAGTCACTCAGACCTGAATCAGAAACCCAGCCCAGCAACTGCTGCAACACGACCTCCAGGTGGCCTGGCGCAGGCCGAAGGCGGAGACACGGCTCTCAGCAATGGTCACACACGTTCTCGTGAAAGCACTGAAAAGTGTTCGCTTACAGCACTGCTTGCCACAGTGAAGGTCTGGGAGCAATCTGATCATCTAACTTGAATAATGAAAAAATACATTGTGGTGTGGTCATAACCTAAATGAATCCTAACATTTAAAATAAATACACTAGCGCTGCCAGGGACATGCGTAGCATAACAGTTATATAAGTAAAGCATGAGAATAGTTTATATTTTAAATTAACTCCTACATAAAAACGGTACTGGAAACGCAAATGGGATGACAAACACTGAAAAAAGGCCAGCGGTTAACTCAGAGAAAGGAGGAGGGAAATAATATTGGGAACAGGCGGACAGAGCGCTTGCGTGCACCCACACTAGTTTAAACATCCAAAGCAGAGAAGGCAAATGTCAAGACGTGCAAAGCTGGTAAAGGTACAGGTAAATTTATTACAAAACTTATTTCCTTAATTATAGCTTACACATCATTCTGTTATTTACTGTCTAGTTGTTTCAATTTAAAGCAACACACAACTCTAGGTTAAACTAACATATTTACAAGGAAAGCATCCTTCATATTTTGTGGGTTGGAATTATTTACTTTTGGGGAATTTACCTATTATACTAGACCATTTGCTAAAATATAAAAATGGTTTTTCTGTACAATAAGATTTTTGTTATGTGTCAACTAGGTGTGATGTTACCTATAATAAAAGAACAATCCAAAATATTAAGAGTTCACATCAATATGAAAAGAGTTATTACTTCCAGCTGCTTCATTAAATTGGCTAAAGATTTTGGTTTTCCTCCAGTCTGCTCACATGCTTAATATAGTTGTTGAATAGTAACTTTATAACTTATTTCATACTAAGTGGAAGATAGACATATATAATATTTTCATGAGAATCTGAATATGCTAGAATTAGGGGCACAAGGATATGTAGACTGATTGATAAAACTTTTGGAGAAAGTTTTCTATAATTCCTCAAGTTAGTCTTTATTTTTAAAAATATGTTTTTATTAATTTTAGAGAGAGCAGAGTGGAGAGAGAGAGAGAATAAACATTAATATGAGAGTGAAACATCAATTGGTTGCCTCCTCCACGCCCTGCACAGGGGTCAAGCCCACAGGCTACCACCTGGTGCATGGACGACACTCAATGAACTGAGCCACACCAGGCAGGGCTCAAGCTTAGACTACAATTTTGTTTTTGTGATTTAAATTTTCTAACCATTATCAAATCGGAAGTTCAAATCTCTAATAAGAATCATGGCAGTAACATTTTTATGATAGCCATGTTTATATCATAAAGATGCTTTGCTAAATTAAAGTTTTAAAAAGCAATAATAGAGCTCAGATATTAAAAATATATTAATCTAAATAAACAGAAATCTTTGTAAGATTATACACACGTTGTATGTTACTGTGTTAAAACAACTGTAGACTAGTGGGTTTTTTATTTTTAATCCTTAAATTGTCTCTATGCAGGACAAAACATACATCATTGCAAACATGCTTTAGATAAAATTAAATCATTTTTAGAGACATATGGTGCCAAAAATTAACTCCCCAAAGCACATCATTTAACTGGCTCCTGCAATTTAAGAATCCTGGAAGAAAGGAAAGGGAACAATTCAAGGAAATGAGAAGTGTCCTTATAATGAATTCCTGCTTATAAGAATCAGACATCATAACTGTCTTTTAATTAAAATACAAATACCATATGTATAGTTATCAGAAAATGAACTACAAATTGTTTTGCCAGAAAACAAAGACCAGTCAACACTGAAGACACAGCAGTCCTTTGTAACACAAAGGTGATGGGACCCGAGTCCTGGCTGTCCACGGCGACTCTCTAATCTAGGCACAGTGCCGTGTCCAGCGCTGGACGAATGAGAACATGCAACGGCTGAAGAGGTGGTCATATAAGATGGATTTTTAAACAATACTTCATCCATACTTTTTTTGAAGAAGAAGAATATGTTTATAAAAACTGGAGAGTCGTTTCAAAGAACACAGACTTTCCCTCTGCATACAATATGAAAAACCCACTAGCTACAACATTCAAACAGGACATCAAGAGAATCACTGCAATCAACACCTTTATTAACACAACACGTTGGGAAAATATGAAAGGTGTGGCACATTCCAGATTCCAAAATCACTGCCCGGTGGGCAGGGGGTGGTGACGATGTGTGACAGCTGTTAGAGCTACAGGATTTCTGGAGGAAGTGCCTGTGTACGCATGGATTAACTCATCACAGGTATCGCAAAATTTGAAAGTTCATCTGATGCGAAGGCAAGTAAGCTTGGAAACCCATAGGTGAGAAGCCTGCATCCTACGAGTAGAAATATTATGACGGATGTTTACTCTGGGAGGAAATCAAAGCCGTTCAGATCATCTACTCCTGTTTCCTATCCATAAACATAGTCAAATCGTCCGACTGTGGGAGCAGCTCTAAAAAAAGATCACGTGTATTCGACAAAGAAGAGAGAAAACATGCTGTATTCTGCGATTTTCATTTGTACCACCGACAATCCAATTAAAGCCATATATAGAGATTTGCCAAAACACGACAAAGGCCACTTAGAAAAAAATACCAGTATTTTCCTATAGAAACATGTTTTAGATGAGAGACACAGATAATAGAAACACACATATAGTCATTCATTTTCACTCGAATATTAAATAACAATGATAATTCCTGACCTGCTTGCTATATGGTTTCACAGACTGGAAGCAGACTGCCTTTCTCTATTTCTGACAGACAAACAAAATTAAGTGCAGATATGTGCATGCGATTTAAATTCAACGGAATGATGTGAAGTACAGCTCACAGGCAAACAGCCTGAACCTTATCAGTTCTGTTTACTGTCATAACCCAAACAATGGCAATTACAAGCCACTCCGCAGATTCCGGCTCGGCAGGAGTGACAGATACACAAAATCCAGTGAATGCTGATCTGTTTATAGTACTCAGTTACCAAGCTGCACGTGTACAAGACAAATCTCAAAGGTAATGAGATATTTCTTTATTATCAATTCCATCCCACAGACTGGTGTCAAAGATCACCTAGCTCATTTCTAGAAGTGCCCTTTGTCAACTGCCGAGGTACACTTAAAAAAATAAAACTCACATGCGTTCCAAATCTGGAGCTGGACTTTAAGGAAAGGAATAAAGAAACACTCTCTTCTCTAATTACATAAAGAATAATACATTTTAAAATTCTTTTTTTTTCTCTGATCTCTCCTAAAATAGAAAACCTCTGATGGCAAGAGAGAAAGAGAGCTGGTGCAGAACAGATGTTACTAATTCTGGGAGTGAATAAAGATCAAGTCTATCCTTTATATGAATACACAAATGTATTTCTTTTGTGTATTTTACAATTATGACACATTACTATGACTTGTAACAGACAGTAACTAATCTAATATTTTTACGTATTTAATAGTAGTAATAAGCTGCAAAACTCAGACTTCTTTGTTTCATAGGTATCTACTTCTGTAATAACATTACTGCATTCTGATGGATATGTCACTTTGAGACTTTAAAGATAATAGTTTAGATATTTTGTTTACTTAAATTACTAAACTACACGCAAATCCTATGAACTGTTCAGAAAGAAATAAAATAAAGCAAGTATACTTAATGCTAACATTATTGTTATCTGTGAATCAAAAAAGATGTTCAATCAAGAATAAAAGAATTTTTTAAATTTTATAATAGAAATGATCCTCACTAGAAAAAATGTCTAACATTGCTCAAATGAATACTTATTTTTAAAAAGTTGAAAATAGAATCACATGAAAGCTAAAAACGAAACACTATATTGTCACTATATTTTAGACATGAACATATTCTTAAGGTAACCATTTCCCTCCTGGCCTGTCAGTCATTTGCCCAAGAGTAATTAAATCCCTTGATTTTAAAAGGTGGCCAAAGGAATGCCCTAAGCTGGCTCTTTAGGTGTTTATGAATGAACTGTGGTCAAACAATTTCCTTTGATGATTAGCCACAGTACATCTTTGCAGTTTTATGAATCAAACAAACCCACCTTCTCATCTCACCTGCTTACAGTCCTGCGATTCAGAATGAGGTGCCATCCTCCGCTATCACCGGAGCCAAAATACCTGGGGCGTGCTCACTTCCCTCACACACCTCTCTCCTCACCCATTCACTCGCCAGGGCCATTAATTATTGCTTTTAAGTATTTTTCAATCCGATCCTTTGCACCCTCCTCACCAACGATTCCTACCACCATTGTAATAGTTATGTGCCAGGCACTGCGCAAAACCCTATACTTAAAATACTTCAGTTATTCTTCATTTTTTAAAAATTTTACAGGCTAAAAATGGGATGTTTAGAAGATTAAATGACTTGCTATATAGTAATAAAGCCTGGATTCAAATCCATGTCTGTCTGACTTAAAATCTCATACTTTCACTTGTTATACTTGATCGATATTTGCTGAACACAAACAGCTAATTTGGTTACTACTATGTGAAACTCGTGTTGTCAGGGCATCAGACACACAGTAATGATGAAGGGTCTGGGACCGCCAGCATTATGATGTTTGCAGCCTATGGGGGAAACTGGGCTTTACGAGTGAGCAACAAATAGAAATGCGATCACACGACTGCATTGTGTTGTGAAGGATGAAAACCACGGCGCTGTAAGACTTTGGGGCCGAACGGTGGCATTCAAGATCGGAGGAGGTTTCACATAAGCTTGAGAGTTTCCTTCAAAATTGATAATAACCAAATGTGAACCTTGGTAACTATTTTCTCTGTTACACGTTATTGTTCTTCTTCCAAGTCTCCCTTGTACTTCCAAGACACCAGCCCCGTGTCTTCATGCTGACCCCTGGCTGCATCCCAGTTTGGTTCTCCAAGGCCTATGCACAGAAATCTTCTGGGCTCCTTCTTCCACTCCCAACAGAACTCTTGCTATGTTTAACCCTCTCTCCCCTGGATTTCCATCTCAAGACACATCCCTATATGAACCAGGTAGTCCAATGAACCCATTTCTATTTTGTATGGCAATCCTCCGAACGATTTTTGTATAAATCACCTCATACGTTTAAAAAGGACAGCCTAGCCCTAACCAATTTGGCTCAGTGGATAGAGCGTCGGCCTGTGGACTCAAAGGTCCCAGGTTCGATTCCAGTCAAGGGCATGTACCTTGGTTGCGGGCACATCCCCAGTAGGGGTTGTGCAGGAGGCAGCTGATCAATGTTCCTCTCTCATCGATGTTTCTAACTCTCTATCCCTCTCCCTTCTTCTCTGTAAAAAATCAATAAAGTATATATTTTTTAAAAAGGACAGCCTAGACAATGTGGCTCAGTGGTATTTCATTGACCTATGAACCAGGAGATCATGGTTTGATCCCTGCTCAGGGCACATGCCTGGGTTGCTGACTGGATCTCCAGTAGGGGGCGTGCAGGAGGCAGCTGATAGATGATTTTCTCTCATCACTGATGTTTCTCTCTCTTTCCTTCTCCCTTCCTCTCTGAAATCAATTCTTAAAAAAAGACATCTGCACATTGCTTTACCAAAGGGAGTAAATCTAATGACAGGAGTTTTAGGCATGGTAGGTATTTGTGGTAAAAGCATAAGGATAATGGAAAATTCTAGGCCTTCTCAGATCGTACCTCAAAAGTGGCTACATTTGCTATAAATTCAACATGTAGACAGAGTCCTTGGAATAAATGCAAGTGGAGGAGCTGAACCACTTTTATTATATTTTCTGTCATGTTAGTTTAAGTACTGTCAAATCAAACACTTTTTTCCTTCCCTTTGAGTAAATGAGCTCGGTGGAGATGGAGTCACCCCCTTGTTCCTCTGACAGCTTGTTCTGCTCGTTACATGATATGTGGGATTATCAAATCAATAAGACTTTGCTGTTTCTGAAACACATTATAAAATGGGATAAACTTTCTGAATATTTCTCAGTGCAAGTTTCAAGTCAAACTTAAAATCAGGTTAAATCAAAAACATGGAAGCAGACACACCGAACTGCTCTTGCCATTCCTCAGCCATGGCTGCTGGGCACCCAGAGTTGGGGAAAAAGGCCACAAGATGATAAAGTGGAGAACATGTTGAAGACTCCGAGTGACAGCAGGTGTATGGACACTGTGAAAAAATGAGGTGACTTCCGAGCAACAGGAAAGAGAGAATTTTAAAAATGAGAAGAACCAACCACAGGTAGTTGGCGGTGTGTCTAGCTTTCTCTGCTGGACCCTGAGGCCCCTGGTGTAACCATGCTTGTGTTCTCTACCTCTCATGCAGGGACAGATGTGTGGGAATCCCTCAACAAACATGATATGAATAAATGAATAAGTGTAAGGCCTTTAATGAGTGTCAAGGAAGCTGGGCTCTTTTCACTTCAATTACACCCAGTAGTATGTTGTAAAATTTTACGCGCTATTATGCCTGTTGAACCCACACCATGGGTTAACGCTGTACAAGGCAGTCCTGTGTTACAACAGACATGTCTCCTCCATGGAGAAGCCTTTCCTGACGTACCTCTCTGCCCCCGGCAGAAAGGAAATGCCTCCTCCCTGCTCCCACAGAGGTCTACTTTTATGTCTAATAAAGCCCGTGCCACACTGAATTATAAATCTTTTTAACGGGCAAATTTTGTCAGTGGATTCGGGGCATCTCGAGCTGAAGATATTCGCTTTGTCCCCCATTGCAGCCTATTGCTTAGCACCATACTAGGGCTCAGCATTTGCCAGATGAGGATGATTACATATTGTGGGAGAGCGAATCACATCCCCCTTCCCAAAATGTCCACATTCGAATCTCTGGACCCTCATATGCTGAAAGGGGCTCTGCGGGTGTAATGGGGCGCGGGATGTGGCGGTGGGGAGATCATCCAGGTGAGCCCACTGCAATCACAAAAGCCCTTAAAAGAGGGAGGCAGGGGCATCAAAGGCAGAGGGAGTCACATGGGGACAGAGCGGGCAGCGAAGATGGGGCAACACTATTCTGATGTCACTGTAAGGAAGAGGCTGTGACGTAACAAATTCTGGCAGCCCCTAGAAGATGGAAAAGGAGAGGAAGCATTCTCAGAGCCTTGGGAAGAAATTGGCACTACCCTCTCTTTGGCCGTAGCTCAGCCAGACTGACCTTGGACTTCTGACCTCCAGAATCACATGATGAATTTATGTTTTTCAGTATGTTTTTATTGTTTTCAAAGAAGAAAGGAGAGGGAGAGGGAGATAGAAACATCAATGATGAGAGAGAACCATTGATCGGCTGCCTCCTGCACGCCCCCTACTTTGAGCCCGTAACTGGGGCATGTGACCTCCTGGTTCTTAGGTCGACACTCAACCACTGAGCGAAACCAACCGGGCTGTATTTATGTTTTAAGTTACTAAGCCTCTGCTATTTCTAGTACCAGGAAGCATGGGTGGTTCAAGGTAAGCACATTGAAAAGGTATGGAGCAGTTAGACAATAACATTTCTCACCTAATTTGAAGGAGATACATCCTTTCCTTCCCCTTAAATAAATATTTACTGGCCCCCTAGTACTTGCATAAATGATGTCACCAGGCCTGGGATATGCAACACTGTATGAGACAGGCTACTGGTGCATTTCAAACAGCGGGATCTGCCAAGGCCAGGCATGCGCACATGAAAATGTGACCAGGAACATAAATTCGTACTTGTTAAACATCACGTGCTACGGACAGTGTTAGAGGAGTTCGAGAGGGACTGAAATTACTCTAGTTGCCATGCTTGAGACAGCTTTCTAGAGGAAGTGGGCCCGGGATGAACTCTGAAGACAGGAAAGCGATGTCTGTGTTGCGGCATAAACAGAGGTCACTCTAATTCTAATAAGAGGGGGACACATCAGCAAAGACAGCTGGCCTGAGGAATTAATGGAATTAGTGGGCTTCTGTGAGCAGCAGGGTCTGACCAGAGCAAAAAGAAAGGATAAATGGAAAGGGGGGGGGGAGGAAGGGGGCTATAAGGAGAAGGTGGAAAGTGCTAAATTCCAGGTATAGGGGTTAGAATTTCAACCGATAGTTAGAGTCCTGTTTTCTTAACAATAACAATACAGTTTCTTTTCTCAGATATTACCTAGAGTGACTCAGACTGACCTGAAAGTTAGCCAGGAACCTTCCCTCTCACCTCAAGTGTCCCCATCCAACTGGTTGCTAAATATCTTAGAAATTAAGTTCTATGTATGTTTGGGTTCCATCCTTTCCACCTAAAACTATTGTTATTGTTTTTATTTTAGTTCTCCAATTTGTCTTGGTGAACTATTTCACAGGAGAAAGGAGGTTAGAGATGTCGAAAGAAAGCCATGGTAACGCAGAGACAAAAGTCAAAGCAGCAAAAATCGAAAGACTAAGGGACTCATCTGGCAAATTTCCCTCAGTTGGAAAAATAATATTAACACTTTGTTAATCTCCTCTATTGTATGCATTTGGGTCTACATCATTGAACCCAAATTCTACTCTGCCTCTGAAATGAAGATATCATGTTTTCATTACAGTTTTATGTAAAAATGCTCAAAGGGAACATAGAGGTTGACATACAATCGTTCATCTATATCAGTGGTTCTCGACTTTCTGGCCCTTTAAATACATTACCTCATGTTGTGACCCAACCATAAAATTATTTTCGTGGCTACTTCATAACTGTAATGTTGCTACTGTTATGAATTGTCATGTAAATATCTGATATGCAGGATGGTCTTAGGTGACCCCTGTGGAAGGGTCGTTCGACCACCAAAGGGGTAGCGACCCACAGGTTGAGAACCACTGATCTATATGAAATTGAACAGAAAAGCTTCCAAGACTAACACAGACCTAGAATAATGACCAAGTTCATTATTTATAATTTGTTCAATACAAGTTATGAGTTAGCAAGTAGGTAAATAGGTTTCTCTTCAAGTGCCAATTTTAATTAGTTAACTATATAGCCAGCGGGAGCCTTGTGTTTAGAAGTTTCTGGCGGATTAGCAGGAACAAAGCACAAGTGGTGATTGCCTATGGCTTCCATGGGTGTAAATGGTGGGGAGAGGGTGGGAATAAGAATAGACTTCCGGTTTTAGCGATTAGAATATTATGCAGTATTTTTAATGTGACTAACTCATGGTTTAATATCAATAGGCCCAGAGTTTTGTCTAATGGCTTACTTGAAGATATTAATATTTTGTTAGTTATTTTGATGACAGGAGCTAGGATACGCCAACAACTTCAGAACATTTAGCAATGACCCTGTACTCCCTTTCAGAGGTGCTGTGCTGGACTAGCGCTGAGCAAAAGGAATTGTATGGGCACAGTCCCTGGTAATAACATGCCATGTAGTACTGCATTTCAAACAGATGAGACTATTATCAATGGAAGGCAGAACTTATGGTAGATAACTAAAACAATTCTGCAAGTAAGAATCAGGGTTTAACTATGTGGAATATCTTCTTTCTATGGACGTCTCCATATTACAAGAAAGCTCTTCTTATTTAAGTAATAGGAATTGTTGATCAGTCCTGCATGTGGTTCCTCAAAGAGCAATTTAAAAATATGATTTTATATTAAAGATGATCTTTGCTTTAATCAAGGCACCAGATCTTATTATTGTGATATTGGACACTTAACCTGACCATTTCCCTTCATTTTTTTTCTTTTTCATTTGATTTATTGAGGTGACACTGGTTAACAAAATTATACAGATTTCAAGAGCACAATTCAACAATAGATCATCTGTATGCTGTACTGTGTGTTCAACCCCCAAGTCAAGTCTCCTTCCATCACTATTTATACCCCTTTACCCTCCTCCAACTCCCCCAATCCCCGCCCCCTGGCAGTCACCACACTGTTGTCCATGTCTGTGTCCATGCGTTTGTTTTTTTTCTTTTTTGCTCAATCCCTCCATCCCTCACCCACTCAGCTCCTCAACACTCCCAGTAGGTAGCAGCCTGCTCTCTATTTATAAGTCTGCCTCTATTTTGCTTGTTAGTTCATCATTTTTCTTATATTAAATTAGAGGTTCAACTCAATCTAAAACAAATTATCAATGGAACTTTTTGGAGGGAGGTATTTAATAGCAAATTTAAAATGCCTGGCATGTTAAAGATGTAAAATGTATATTTTTGTTACATTTTTTACAAAAGACACAACAAAGTAAAAGATGCTGTCATAGGACACATTACCAGATATACCAATGACAAAAAAAAAAAATCAAAATTTGGAATTTGTAAAAGAATTAACAGATGGACCAATGAATCTGAACCAATAATTGCAAAGTGAATATAATAATCTTAGTATTTAATATTAATTTGCTATTATTATTATCAGGTACGGTTCTAAGCACTTTATATGTATTATTATTTTTAATCTTCTCAACAAATCTGAGTTAGGTGCTATTAATATTCCTATATCATATGCAACGATATTTAAGCACAGAAATATCACATAATCTTGGCCAAGGTCATTGAGTTAGGAAGAGTATGCAAGAAGCTTAAGTTAGAGAAAGCAGAACAAACCAATGATGAGAAAAAAAAAACTATAAATCATATCCTTAGCTTATACACCAAATAATATTTCATTTAATGGAAAATGCTCAATATATAATATTATATGAACACAGTAGGATCTAAAACTGCAAGTATAATATGATTTCAAACTGGTAAATTATAAACAACAGTTAAGTACAAACAATTAAACCATAGGAACCAGAAGAAAATCCAGATGGATTTTTAATTGCTCGTAGGATGGGCAAGTATTACCTACATATAAAAAAAAGAAAAATCTGGGTGCATATGACTAAAAGAAGGCTGAGGAGATCAGTGAATAGAAAATTACTAAAAGGAAACATCAGGTTTCCAGTGATCAGGGTGGGGTGGGGGGGGGGGATTTTTGGCTAAACCTATAGGATTCAGGCCAGGATGATCCCATATCACTGAGGGAATGGTGGAGGTGACGAATTTAGCCATATCAAGAGTGTGCAGATATTGAGGGTGGGAGATCCTGGTAAAATAGGGCCTAGTTGAAAAAGATATCAGAAGAGCCCAACTAGAATTTGGTCAAGGAGAAAATCTTTGCCAATTCCTTTATTAGCTTATGTTTTAATAAGCTTTACAAATTTATTTCAAACTAAGTCAATTCAAATCTGAAGTAGTAAAGCAGAATGTTTCTAATTAGTTGCAAATTTTTTTTACTACATTGATTTTTCTATTTTTATTTTATTTATTTTTATTGATTTCAGAGAGGGAGAGGGACAGAGATGAAAACATCAATAATGAAAATCATTGATCAGCTGCCTCCTGTACACCCCTTACTGGGGATGGAGCCCAAGACCAGGCATGTGCCCTGATAGGAAATCAAAGGGTGGTCTCCCGGTTCATAGATCAACACTCAACCACTGAACCACACCAGGTGGGCAACGCCGTTTGTTTTTTTTGTTTTGTTTTTTAAAATCTCTTGGTAACTACTATATTTATATTTCCTCTGTAAAGGTCACTTGATTGGTATGACACAGCTCAGTCAAATGGCCGCAACATAACTCAGCTTTCACAAGGGTTTTCTTTGTTTGTTTGTTTGTTTGTTTGTTTTTACCAGTAACTACCTCTTTGAAAATTCCACCCCTTTCTAACATGTATGCAAATGGAAAGTGAGATACAAATGTTGTACAACAAAGTCTGTAATGGCAAACATCTAAATATTAAACTTGTATGTTGACAAAGGGTTTGCAATTTGCATCTTACTGATCTTCTAGGTAGTGATGAACTTATTTCTTACTTGTTGTAATGATGTCCTCAATTTTGATTGAGAAGTTTTCTCTTAAATATTTTGAACAAGTGAATCATTAGACTAAAGCAGAATTTGATTGCTTGGCATGAATACTGTATTTTACAGTTGTGCAAACTTGAGAATCAATGACACTAAAGTGGACAAATCAATTGTCAGTTACAGGGTTCAAGTTTTCGAATTCCCCGGTCAACAATGCTTCCACTGTGATGAATGTTTACATATCTAAAGATCAATGGTGGCTGGAAAATGTCCATACAGCAGAGGTCTGGAGGTGACAATCCAATGGAACAAAGAAGCAATCAAGGGATTTGTCATAAAACTACATTTTCTTGACGATATATTTATTGTAATCACTTAGTTGTCATATTGATTTGGAAAAATTCTGGAGGGAGCTGAAGATTATGCATGAGTATTGGGTGGGCGAGCTAATATAACCCACTGCTCCCCTGCCCAGCTCCTGGCCAGCACTGGCCCTGGGAGGTGAACAAGTGTACAAACAACAGCAATATGATGCTGGAGAGAGTGAGTGCAAGGCCCCCAGCAGTGGCTCTGGACCCCAGGTAGGGTTTGAAAAATGATGAAAGATAAACTCCATGTAGTGGAGGCGGGCAGAGGGTGGGTGTAAGGAGGACTAAGAGATTCAGAGGGCCTTTGGGATCGGGCCTAAACTGGCAGTCAGACATCCCTCTTGTAATCTGGGACCTCTGACTCCTAATTGCTCACCTGCCTGCCTGCCTGATTGCCCCTAATCGCCTCTGCCTTGGCCACCACCACCATGGCTTTGTCCAGAAGGACGTCTAGAATGACATCTGGAAGGTTGTTCGGCTGTCCGGTCTAATTAGCATATTACACTGTTATTATTATAGAGGACAGAGGCCCACGCACAAAATTCGTGCCTAGGGGTAGGGGAGTCCCTCAGCCTGGTCTGCATCCTCTCAAATCCGGGACCCCTCAGGGGATGTCGGACGGCTGGTTTAGTTGGACATCCATCTTGCAATCTGGGAGCGCTAGCTCCTAACCACTTGCCTACCTGCCTAACTGATCACCCCTAACTGCCTCTGCCTGCTGACCTGATGCCCCAAACTGCTCCCCTGCCAGCCTGATCACCCCTAACTGCCCCCGCCTGCCAGCCTGATGGCCCCCTAACTGCTCCCGCCTGCCGGCCTGATCGCCCCCTAACCGCCTCTGCCTCAGCCCCCGCCACTGTGGCTTTGTCCAGAAGGACATCTGGAAGATGTCTGGTCTAATTAGCATATTACCCTTCTATTAGTATAGATGTTTGCTTTTTTAGACTTGCTATTTCTTCTCCTCCATCTCTACCATTGTAGAAGCTCCATTTCACAGTGGGCTACTGATCAGGCCTGTTATTCTAATGGTGGAATCCCAGAGGAAAACATGTTTCAGATGTAGAGTATTCCCCTCAGGTTCCTGGCGGTCATGGGAAGCAGGAGAAATTCTTGATGTATAAAGTCACTGTCACCATTGTCAAAGCACTGCGGTGTGGGAAATGAACCGCAGAGAAAATCGAAGGGTGTTTCTTCCAAAGCACTGAATGTTAGCGCATAAACAACAATTTTTTTCTTTAAAGTACACTATTTCAGATCAAATCTCAGTGTGTACATGTCTAGAGAAAACAGCCTAGGTGCTGGGATGGCAAATTTTTGGCACCCGTCTAAACAATTATCAGAAATTAAAGGCTCTTCGTCAGAGTACCAAAACTTATTTCCAGAAATACGAAATTCTGTATAGATCCAACTTAACTTCCAGAGCAAATGGCACCATAAATGTAGTTCTCTGTCCTTTAAAGAATTAATTTTAAGGTGTGCATTTTTTTTTCCTGTGAGGGCTTCTTAAGCCTAAATTAAATCACCAGAAGTCTCAATAAAGTCATATTAAAATTGAACTGAAATCCACAAGAGCAAGACAATTGGGAGGGAGGTTGAAACTCCTTCCTTGCTCTGCAACCTTAAATCAGGCCGCGGCGTGCAGGCTCCGGGATGATCTAAGGCACTATGTCATCTTCCATGCTGGGCGGCGTATGTTACGGTCCCCGAATTAGAGAACAGCTATTCCCCCCAATTACTATTTTAACGACACCGTCATTCTCAGTTTGGATTTAGGTCGGGCACCGAACGTTACTCCATAATCGTGGGAATGAATCTCATCGCCCTCCGCTCAAAGCCTAACCCGCTGAGCTTCACACCCAGAAATGCCGTGGAGGACACGCGGGGCGTGGGAGACAGGTGCTGATTGCTGCTAGCTACGGCGACAGGGACACGCTTAGACCCCTGTCTGTAGACCGCACTCCTGCACCAGTGGCTGAAAGGTGGCCAAACAGCCGCAGGCAGTCCCCGTGGAAGTTGCAAAACCAAACCCTCCGGCAGGAAAAGTCTTTGCCTTGAGTTGTTTTCAAGCTTCACCCTTTTTTCCTGCAATAACTAAAGCAAAGCCACAGTTGCTGCAGCCATTTGCAACTAAGGAAGAGCTGTTTTGCTTTGGTGATATAGTTAATGAGTCTAAAAATATTCAGTATAATAATTCTGTGCCTCCCCCCCACCCCCTCCAGTCTCCCCAATGAGCGCGCGCACGCAGGACTCCGATGGGGAGCCGGGTAATGAGCTCTCAGCATCCGCTCCCACACCGTCCGGGCGACACGCACGCGGGCCTCCAGTTCCACATCATTAGCAACATGAAGCCAAGACACAGGCTGGCCTTTAATAAGCGACTCCAGTTGCCGGCTTACTAGTCTGTTACTGCGTTTCAGGATTTCAAGGCAGCTCCTAGCTCCTTGCAAAGAGAACGCAGGGAGGGCTCTGGCCAGCAGAGTGAGGTTTAATTTAATGTGGCAAATGACTGAGCAGAATGTGTGTGTGTGGGGGGGGGGGGGGGGGATGGGAAGTGATGGGTGTCTGACACTGGGTCTCCAGGGCTCCCTGCAGACAGCAGCCTCGCTGCTGCTGGTGGTGACCGTGGGCTGCGGCGAGGGGGCTGGAGGCACATGTGACTGAGTTTTAGTTGCTATTCTTGCAGGACAGGAAGTGACTAGCTGATTTCCCACCGGGCAAGGTTCAGACATGATTAACTTGGGCATGACCAAATAGGTCAATAATATGACAATGAATTTCCAGCGCAGTAATTAAGTGGGAAAATCTGCATGATGTGTTCTTCTTGTTCTGCACGTGCCAATAATGTGTGAGCACGGATTCATTTAGTCCCTTTCATTAGGTGAAATCACATAGCAACGATTTAAGACAGCGACAGTCCAATTTGAATACTTAAAAGTTATTTATGAAGAAGCCACATGAAGCTGTTTGTCTTTGGGATTATTGCTAGCATAGGCTTTTGCCCGCAGTACTGAGCGGGGGTGATAGGAAATCACTCTATACGTGCGGACTGAGGTCTTTGAGACTGACACTCCCATCTAAGGTCAGGTTTTGCTAATACAGGGATAAAGGGAGGGTTATTGGAGAGAATGAAACAGGTAAACAGAAACGCTTCTACTTGGTATGTTAGGATTCAATATATTTTATATCTATATGATTCCTGTCAGTCACAAAAATAGTCCACAGTTTCTTTAAATACAAAAAGTTCATACATATAATCTCCAAATCTCAGCACTGGAAGAGAACTCACAAACCATGAAGCCTGCTCTTCCATTCCATGCAGTGTGCCATTCTTTGGCGTTCTCTCAAAGTTGTTGTTCTTACTATTGACAATTAAAAAAAAGAAAGGGCCCACTTTCTGATTTGACCTAATTTAACACTGGCATTTACATGTAGGAGGTTTACATAATCTTCTTTTAAATTTCATCTTCTTGGCTTTTCTCTACAACAAAGATAATCTTTATTCCCTTTTCTGCCATTTGATACATGACTATTTCCCCCATAACAGTGCCTTCAGCAAATGGAGGACAAAAGAGACAAGAGTTTAGCAGCAGCCCGATAGCAAATCAAGGAGCCATGAAAGCATTCATTGCTGTGGTTATAGTTATGTAACTATCTTGTCCATAATGCCAACATACACACTCTTTTTATTTTGTAGCAATCAACGTATTCTCCAAAGGGTAGTTAGCGTGAACTTTACCTGTGACTTAAGTCAGCCAATCTAGAACACTTTTCTGAGATTTAGTTTCACTTCCACCTCACTTTAGTTCCTTCTCCTTTTGAAAACAGACTAATTTTCCAATTTCAGTTTTCTGGCATTTCTTCCACCCGTTCCACAGTTTTTCATCAGTAATTGACATTGGTTCCCTGGTCACGTGGGCACATTTTTTCAGGATCTGGGAACACTTTGGGCCTGGATACAGTCAGTTTTGTTACGGCTCTGGCCTCTCTCATTACAAGTTATTTCACTCTTCCCAAGTTCATGACTAAGCTCCTTGGTGAAGAAGACGGAAGCAAAATTAAAGTTCATTGATTTTTACTTCCATTTATCTTAGGCTTGGTGCTCTCAAGGTGGTTGGATCACATGACTCATCATTTCATTTGTTATATACATTATATTTTACAATAAAATGGCTATATTGGCACCTATAACCTTACAATAAAAGGATATGGCTTTTTTATACTACATTTTACATTATGGTAAGTATATCAGTTACAAGATAAATCTCTGCTTGTTCTAACAACCACAAAAAGACATTATTTGATCCTCCATCAGTGTGGAAATAGAGTGTGAGCTATGAACCAGACAACCATGTTCTAGAGGTTTAGAAATGGATGAAAGACAAGCCATTCACTTACCTGTCAATATGGCTCTTCCCCAAGAAAATCCAGGAAAGACTATTCATACGTATGCAAAGACCTTACCAACGATATAAACACTCCTACTTATACATGCTTATGCACGTCAAGGTCATATTTCATAAGAGAGCCCACTTGATTGTAAAGAATCGTGTTTGTGGAGAAGTAGTGCTGGAATGGTGGAGTAAGGACCTCTGAAAATATTAGTATACTTCTCTATAAAAGCAAAATGTACCCCAAACCAGCTTTCACAGAACTCTGAACATTAACCAAATCTTGCAACAATCTGAGTATCCATTCAAGAAACATTATTGCATTTATGTAAGGATATTAAGTTTGCGGCATTTTAACTCACCATGTTCCCATCCTTCTAGGTACAGTTCCTCACACACCTAGAAAATGAACAGTCTTAAAGCTACAGTAACTGAGAGAATCAATTATCATCAGACACTGAAGGCCAGAGAACGGGTCTGAAGCTCCTTCCCCAGCCCCATCCCTGGAGAGCTGTCACTATTTGACCCATCTGGCTGTGCCCTGGAAAAATCCCATACTCAGGGCCTATCCTTATTTGATGGACTCATAAGCTTAATCAGTGTGAACAAGACCTTCCCCAGGACGTTTGACGGAAACAATCAGAGGCGAGTGTTTAACATCATACGCTGCCTGAGGGGGTGATACCTGTTGGGGCTAGTCAGAGGCTGACCAACAAACTTGAAGGGAAGAAGTGGGAAATGAGATCTCTTTGGAGGGTCTTTGAGAAGCTCTGATGTAGGACCAGGAATCTGGAAGGCCACGCCAATGTGCAGGGCTGTGAACATCCCCCAGTCTCAACTCTGCCTTCCCGTGAGACTCTCAACAGCAGAAAGTGGAGGTGAAGAGGAGTTGTAAACAGCCAGGTTGTGGCATGCACGTCCAACACACAGAGTCCCCTGGCAATGGTTGTTTCATTGGTGAAGGCATTTAAAGAGCTCTCTGTCAAATCATTAGCGAACCACTAACTGCGCTGAGGCTGCAGTGACTGCACATGACAAAGAATACAGACTTTACAGAATCAGACCAAGAAAACCACAAAACAAACAAACAGCAGCAGCAATGACAACAACACATAGCAACAACAACAAACTCTGAGGAGGAGAAATTTGACTGCCAGAGTTGACACAGTATATTACTAACAATGTCAATTTCTCAACAAAAAAGTATAAGATAAGGAATGAAACAGGAAAGTACGGCGCATAAGAAATAACAAGCTTCTAGGGCCACAAGGCTATGGAGGGAGCATGGGCCAGTGCAAGGAAGCAGGAGCGAAGCAAGAAGAAAAAGAGAGCAGGAATTCCTTTGACTGAAGATATTAACCTTCTAAGATTTCCCGAAATCCTGGTGCCTCTCTTCCCCTATCTCCGCAGCCAATTATCTTTGTCCTCAGGTTAGACTGAGAGGCAACCACCTTTCCTAAGTCCCCCTCCCCAACTGCACATGCGCCCATCTTCCACTGTGTCTGGTCCTCCCAGCCTTCCCCGCCCCCAACACTCCTCACAGGGATTTGTAGGGAAGAGTCCAGTAGACTAGTTCCCTGGGGAGTGTGAAGTTACAGCTTTCTGGTGAAGCTGCCCAGATGACCATGCTTATAATGCCTGGCCTCCCCTTTGCTCCTTTCCTGTCATTAATATTAGCTAGCTGTCTATGACGGTAACACTTCCTTAACAATTAGTCTGACAAAGGTCTCATCCTCTTGCTTTCAATACTTATCTAAGCTTCTTGAGAGTACACTCAGTTTAACCTGACCTTCCTAATTACCTTCCCCTCCAGTTTATTCCTGCAAGATAACGACTGAAGTGTAGCTGGTGCTTAATCAATATTTCTTTTTGCAAAATTATTTTATTTAACAAAAGCACCAAGGCATTAATATAATGTGTCAATTTTTGGATGAGACTATAAGTAGCAGGTTCAGATATCACACTGGTTATTTGAATTCCTATGTTTCTTTTATTGAGACTCTTGAGAAAGCAGATGGTGTACTGGTATATTTTTACAATCAATTTTTTTCTAGTAAGTTTCTCACAAAAACTCCAAAATCATATTTGGAAATACTTCTGTTCTTGAAGAAAATTCCATCCAACTAGCATTAGTTCCTTGTTTTATAATAGTATGCAGTCAGAGAACTGAAAGTGTTTTTCTACTGTATTTGACTGATAAGTACTTCTTTAAAAATATTTTTCCTGTAGAATTCTGAACTTACTCCAAATGGTCCAGGCCTGGGATGTAGATGCCCTCTTCATCCTCAAGACATTTATGAAAATATCTAAAGATTTAAATCAGATCTTCAACTCTCTTGGCTCCTTCATGGAACCATGCTAGGGACTAACAGTAAAGCTATATGTTAAGCCTGTTTATTAATAATGTATATAGCAGAGCAAAGTTTTCAAAAAGAAGACTACTGCCATAATAGAAATACTGAAATGCAATCTTTAAATAAAATAGAAATCTATGCTATATACTTACTAATTTTAATTTATTTTACTTGTTTGTTCACTGAGGAGCCAGTGGCACTTTAATTTTATTGAAAACTATGCAGAAATTAGGATTGACCAGAAAAACATCTCTCTCTATTTTTTTTAAGAAAAGCATGATCATTTCAGGTCCCTACAGCTGGCATAGGTAAAGTAGGTCATCTCACCAGAGCAAACAATTATTTTTATAACAAGATCTAAAATGCTGGAGGTTCAACACAGTTTTATATTAGCCAGAGTCTGTAGAATAAGACAGAAGTAAGGCTTTTCCTGTGGGAGCCGCCGGGTAGAGAGGAGCGTGGCCTTCTCCTCTCCCCGCCATGGCGTGTGCTCGTCCACTGATATCTGTGTACTCTGAAAAGGGGGAAACATCTGGCAAAAATGTCACTTTGCCTGCTGTGTTCAAGGCTCCCATTCGACCAGATATTGTGAATTTTGTTCACACCAACTTGCGCAAAAACAATAGACAGCCATATGCTGTCAGTGAATTGGCAGGTCATCAAACCAGTGCCGAGTCCTGGGGTACTGGCAGAGCTGTGGCTCGAATTCCCAGAGTCCGAGGTGGTGGAACTCATCGTTCTGGCCAGGGTGCTTTTGGAAATATGTGTCGTGGGGGCCGCATGTTTGCACCAACCAAAACCTGGCGCCGTTGGCACCGCCGAGTAAACACAACACAGAAACGATATGCCATCTGCTCTGCCCTTGCTGCCTCGGCCTTACCAGCACTGGTCATGTCTAAAGGTCACCGTATTGAGGAAGTTCCTGAACTTCCTTTGGTGGTTGAAGATAAAGTTGAAGGCTACAAGAAAACCAAGGAGGCTGTTTTGCTTCTTAAGAAACTTAAGGCCTGGAATGATATAAAAAAGGTCTATGCCTCTCAGCGAATGAGGGCTGGCAAGGGCAAAATGAGAAACCGTCGTCGTATCCAGCGCAGGGGACCTTGTATCATCTATAACGAGGACAACGGTATCATCAAAGCCTTCAGAAACATCCCTGGAATTACTGTGCTTAATGTAAGCAAACTGAACATTTTGAAACTTGCACCTGGAGGGCATGTGGGCCGTTTCTGCATTTGGACTGAAAGTGCTTTCCGCAAGTTAGATGAGCTGTATGGCACTTGGCGTAGAGCTGCCTCCCTCAAGAGTAACTACAACCTTCCCATGCACAAGATGCTCAATACAGACCTTAGCAGAATCTTGAAAAGCCCAGAGATCCAAAGAGCCCTCCGAGCACCACGCAAGAAGATTCACCGCAGAGTCCTGAAGAAGAATCCACTGAAAAACCTGAGAATCATGTTGAAGCTAAACCCATATGCAAAGACTATGCGCCGGAACACCATTCTTCGTCACGCCAAGAACCACAAGCTTCGGGTGGATAGAGCAGCAGCAGCACTAGAAGCCAAATCAGATGAGAAGGGGGTTCCAGGCAAAAAGCCTGTGGTAGGGAAGAAAGGAAAGAAGGCTGTTGGCCTTAAGAAGCAGAAGAAGCCTTTGGTGGGGAAAAAGGCTGCAGCTACCAAGAAGCCAGCAGCTGAGAAGAAGCCGGCAGAAAAGAAACCCACCACAGAAGAAAAGAAGCCTGTGGCATAAACTTACATTTGTTTATTCCATAGCGGTCAAATCACTTTGGACAGCTAATTTTGAATAAAAATGATCAAAGGCAATGAGAAAAAAAAAAAAAAAGACAGAAGTAAGGATAAAATTGTAAAATTGGGTAAGAAATGTCCTATTTCTAAAGTGTATAAATTCATCAGGAAAGCTTAGAGTTCAACTATAAAGTGGAGGTTATGTCATAAAAGTTTAAGATGTATAAGGATATATCTTTAATTTTCTCTTATATCTTTTAAATATTAGTCTCTATTTAACTTACTGACTTTTTTCTACCTTTCATATTGATATTTCAATGAATTAGATATACTTGTACTATTAAATTTGATAAAAACGAAGATTTGGACTTCTGCTTTCGACTCCTTGCCTGCCAAGGTATTCCAAGAGACCTGCCGTAGAACAACTAAAACCTGGAAAGGCACATTCTTTGGCACATTCTTGACTCCTAGGAAGTAGTCATGGCTTCCAAGACTCTCTTCTACTCCCTTAAAAATAAAATCAGAGCAACAAGAAATGGGTGTTCAAAGCCCAAGTCATTAACTGAGGGGGAGGGTGAAGTTCTCTAAGGAGAGATGCTATTAGCATCATTGATATCTGAAAATGGGATCTTAAGACAAATGGAATGTGGAGAAGGAGACACTTGGACTACCATCTACCTCTATCTAAAGAAGCAAGCTGCACATTATATTTGGAGGAATATTTGCTTAATCCTCAATAAATATAAAAGGACATCCACTAATAAAGTTTAAGCAATGACCTCACAATTGAAGATGACAAAATAAACAAGATGACAAGTCAGACAAAACAACAATCAACATATTTAGAATGTCAAAACTCATATTTTCCAACCATGATATACAAAAAACATACAAGCTATGTATAAAGTATTAAAAAGTAAAGTTCACAAACACAATGATGACCAGACAAAAGAGAATATTAAGAATAAACAAAGAGAAATAGCAATAAGATAAATAAACCTCCAGGAATAGATAAATCTTCAAATATCGAATGGGTTAAGAAATGATCTGGGTTAAGAAGGATGGAATAAGGAAAGAATTCTTGGAAAACCAAGATGGCGGCATAGGTTAACACCGGAGATTGCTGCCTCGAACAACCACTTCAAAAAACAACTAAAAGACGGAACGGACATCATCCAGAACCACAGGAAGGCTGGCTGAGTGGAAATTCTACAACTAGGAGGAAAGAGAATATCATACCCAGACTCAGAGGAGGCGCAGTGCTGAAGTGAAATACTCAGGTACGGAGTGCACGTGGAGCAGGCTGGAGGCGGAGGGCGCGGTTGTTGTTTTCAATCGGGAGGGAGTTTCAGACTCTGAGCTCCAGATCCGGGCGAGTCCCTAGGGACCCAGACTTAAACGGGAGAAGCAGGACTGTCTGGCTTCGGTTGGAACTCGAAGGCAGCTTTCTCCCCGAGGTTTGCAGCAGTTGCTGAGACTCTGTGAGGCAGAGCCCCTAGGGATGGAACTGAGAGCAGCCATAACTGCTCGCTCTGGCCCGCCCTGTAGATCCCTGGGGACCCGCCCTGCCCAAGCCCTGCACAGAGCCATTTGCCGGATAGCCTCAGGCAAACGCTAGATTAGCACCGCCCTAGAGATCCAGCACAGAAGCTCTCCCACTGCAGACACAGCTGACTCTCATAGTGAGTTAGCCTGGAGGTCAAATCACCCCCGGTATTGCCGACAACAATCAAGGCTTAACTACAACAAGACTGCACACAGAGACCACTAGGGGGTGCACCAAGAAAGCATAAAAAATGCAGAGACAAAGAAACAGGACAAAACTGTCAATGGAGGATATTGAGTTCAGAACCACACTTTTAAGGTCTCTTAAGAACTATCTAGAAGCCGCCGATAAATGTAGTGAGATCCTCAAGAAATCTAATGAGACCCTCGATGTTATGATAAAGAACCAACTAGAAATTAAGCATACACGGACTGAAATAAAGAATACTATACAGACTCCCAACAGCAGACCAGAGGAGCGCAAGAATCAAGGCAAAGATTAGAAATGCGAAGAAGCAAAAAACACCCAACCAGAAAAGCAAAATGAAAAAAGAATCCGAAAATACGAAGATAGTGTAAGGAGCCTCTGGGACAGCTTCAAGCGTACCAACATCAGAATTATAGGGGTGCCAGAAGATGAGAGAGAGCAAGACATTGAAAATCTATTTGAAGAAATAATGACAGAAAACTTCCCCCACCTGGTGAAAGAAATAGACTTACAGGTCCAGGAAGCACAGAGAACCCCAAACAAAAGGAATCCAAAGAGGACCACACCAAGACACATCATAATTAAAATGCCAAGAGCAAAAGACAAAGAGAGAATCTTAAAAGCAGCAAGAGAAAGAAACTCAGTTACCTACAAGGGAATACCCATACGACTGTCAGCTGATTTCTCAACAGAAACTTTGCAGGCCAGAAGGGAGTGGCAAGAAATATTCAAAGTGATGAATACCAAGAACCTACAACCAAGATTACTTTATCCAACAAAGCTATCATTCAGAACTGAAGGTCAGATAAAGAGCTTCACAGATAAGGAAAAGCTAAAGGAGTTCATCACCACCAAACCAGTATTATATGAAATGCTGAAAGGTATCCTTTAAGAAGAGGAAGAAGAAGAAAAAGGTAAAGATACAAATTATGAACAACAAACATGCATCTATTAACAAGTGAATCTAAGAATCAAGTGAATAAATAATCTGGTGATCATAATAGAATCAGGGACATAGAAAGGGAATGGACTGACTATTCTTGGCGGGGAAAGGGGTGTGGGAGATGCGGGAAGAGACTGGACAAAAATCGTGCACCTATGGATGAGGACAGTGGGTGGGGAGTGAGGGCGGAGGGTGGGGTGGGAACTGGGAGGAGGGGAGTTATGGGGGGAAAAAAGAGGAACAAATGTAATAATCTGAACAATAAAGATTTAATTAAGAAAAAAAAAAGAAGGATGGAATAAGGAAGGCTAAGGCATTTATCACTTATTAATAGAATGAGAATGAAAGAAAGATAAGATAATGGGGACCAATTTAATTTCAATCCTTCCATACACCTGTCCACACATGAAAAAGGTGAGCTAACCAATCACGTATAGTTCATGCCTACAGTGTAATCAGAGGATGGAGAGACTAAAAACTCGAATTTACATGAAACTAGGGACGTATATTTCCCAAGACCAGCAGAGCCAGCTCCAGAGCCCACACAGGAATGCAGCATTGAGCAGGGACTCTATGGAGATGCAGCACAGATATCATCGCCCAGGGTTTACCCTGAGAGGAGAGGGCCCTTTTTGAGTAAAAAAATACCTGCACAAGGTTTGATACCCGATGGTTCAAACACTAGTTACTAAGTGTGTGGCACCTGGCCCAGCAGCTCCGGAAGCATTGCAGAATGGCACAGGCCACTGTCGTCCATCTTCATGTTATTTTAAAAAAGCAGCTGGAAAAGCAGAGATGTCACAACTTATCCCACTTTGGTTGCTTCAGTCAGCTAAATAATCAGAGCAGAATTAGGAGACAAAAGACAAACAGCACAACACAGACAAGGTGAATCCAAACCTCGGGCTTATGATGTCCCAGGGCAGACATTAATGGTTCTGCTTTCCCTCCGTTCATTCTTCTCCTTCCACAGCTTCTGTGTCTCAGAGTTTTAACCGCTATGTTATAAAGCGGTAGCCCACAGTTTGGGAGTTTCAATTCTGCGATGTGTACGCATTTTACTGGCTACGTTTGTTAACAGCTTCCCAATTGATGCCTCTAATTTTGTAGATATTAGGGCATAAAATATTTTTTATGGATGAAACTTTGTCTGTTTAATCCATCTGCCAGCAAGTTCTTTTTTTTTCTGGCCAAACATTGCTCAGGGCCTTCAAGTGCTTCTTCAGCTGTGAAATGAAAAGAGGTACTTCCAACCTGAAATGCCTTGATCTTCACGTCCCCTTGTAAGTTCAAACGTCTCTCTACAGCATCACAGACTAAGCAGCAAAGGACACGGCCGCCTGGATGCACCTCGGCTTCCTTCACCTCCCTGTGAGGCAGGCCCCGCGAGGGCCTGGCTCTTGCTGGTTCCCAGTATTTCTAATGCCTCAAGGCTGCTCTGCGTCAAGGGATTTATCCTGGAGAAAAGCACTTGCTTAAATACTAGCCATCAATTTGCTTTTTACTGAAAAGTACCTTTAACCCTCCTAAACGTAAGAGATCCACACGGAAGCTTGAAGTTTGTAAGGATGGTAAATCCCATGTATTCACAGTTGAATTCTGTCCCCCTAAAAATACATGTTGACATTCTAACCCCAATACCTTTGAATGGGGCCCCTGTGGAGACAGGGGCAATCTAGGTAGAATGGAACCAGTGTCGTTTTCGAAAGAGGGAATGTGGAGGCACAGCCTGGCACTCAGAGCAACTAATGGGAAGATGGCCATGCACAAGCCCATGAATGCCTACAGCAGCCAGAAGCCAGGAGCAGGCCCCGGACAGCCTCAGAGAGACTTCAGAGTATGGCTATTCCCATGACACCTTCATCTTGGATCTGTCTTCTCCAGAACTGTAAAGTAGTCAATTTTGGTGTTTCTAAGTCACCCAGTTTTGGTACTTCGTTGTGGGAGCCTGAGGAAATGAAAAGATAATGCTTCGAACACTCTGACTCAGTTTTCTAGTAACAGTTTGCAATAACTACGTTGTGTTATAATAGAATATCCTAGAAGTTTCTAAAAAAAACATGGCTCTGGCACTAGAATAATTTCTTGGCATTATGAAATAGGGCCATTTGTGAATTTTCTTCATAATTATGAAATGAACCATGATATAAAAATATTTATTATGCAAATGTCAATTAGCTTTTTTTTAATAACTCTGTTTTTATTTATAGGTAGTTTTAGACATAAAAGATTTCTGGAAGCTTTAAAGTAAATCATTGTATTAAAAATTCTCTGGGAATGTTTATCCTGTACCCGGACTATGAATTGCTACTTTTGCCTATTTTTATATTGGAGGGGACTATCAAATAAAGATTTGAGGATAGCTTCATTTTTGTCAAGGGAAAGAGTGGGAAATAGTAGTAAAACAGAATGAGGCCTAAAAGTAATCTAATCTAATAAAAGACAAATAGGGTAATTAACCGTACCTCCGACATGCTTCCCATTGGCTAATCAGGGCGATATGCAAATTAACTGCCAACCAAGATGGCGGCCAGCAGCCAGGCAGCTGAAGTGAGCAGGAGGCTTGCTTGCTCCAGTGATGGAGGAAGCCAAGGTTCCCTGCCTGCCTTCCTGGGTTCTGAGCTGCACAATGTTGCAATTATAGAAGCCAAACAAACCCTAGATTCCTGCTTTCAGCAGCCGAGGCCTCAACCTGGAGCTGGCCTCAGAGCTAAAGCCAGCTCTCAGCTCCAGTGACAGCCATAGAAGGTAAATAAATCCCAGAATAAAAGAAAAAAAGAAAAGAAAGGAGAGGTTTGAGCTTCAGTCGCCCGCCAGCCTGAAAATGGCCCTCAGCCCCTCACCCAGGCTGACCAGGCACCCCAGTGGGGACCCCTACCCTGAAGGGGGTGTGACCAGCTGCAAACAGCCATCAGCTCCTCACCAAGGCTGGCCAGGCACCCAAGCGGGACTCCCACCCTGATCCGGGACACCCTTCAGGGCAAACCAGCCGGCCCCCACCCGTGCACCAGGCCTCTATCCTATATAGTAAAAGGGTAATATGCAAACTGATCCTAACAGCAGGAAGACTGGGAATGACTGGTCACTATGACACACACTGACCACCAGGGGGCAGACGCTCAATGCAGGAGCTGCCCTCTGGTGGTCAGGGCGCTCCCACATGGGGGAGCTCTGCTCAGCCACAAGCCAGGCTGATGGCGTGCCAGTACAGCGGTGGTGGTGGGAGCCTCTCCTGCCTCCTCAGCAGTGCTAAGGATGTCAGACTGCAGCTTAGGCCTGCTCTCCACTGGCAAATGGACATCCCCTGAGGGCTGCCGGGCTGCCAGAGGAATGTCTGACTGCCAGCTTAGGCCCAATCCCCCAGGGAGCAGGCCTAAGCCAGCAAGTGGTCATCCCCTGAGGGGTCCCAGACTGCGAGAGGGCACAGGCCAGGCTGTTTTTATATTTAACTGTGTAGTGGCATTATATTTTATTTAACAATCTCCTAATTGGACATTTATTCTTAAAAACTCTTGGAAGTGTCAGAGTTTAACAGGATGAGTGGTTGATAAATACTACTGAGGCAAGCTTATTTTTCACTTAAATATAGAAGCTGCACACTCTTTATTAAAGGACAGCATAGGAAGAATCAGAGAATGAATTCTGTTCATTCTCAGCAGAATTATTTTCCTGAAGGAAAAAGACACTATATAAACATTTTGTACTGGTTTAATTCATACTTTCTATCAGATACTTTTAAATGAAATAAATCCTGGATGGAAAATTAAATATTTTATTCACTGTAATTTTTGAGAAAATTATAGCCGGGCTTGTTTTTACATAATCTTGTTATATTGTCTAAGGTGTGTTTAACTTTGGAGGTCAAATGGCACATTGATGCTATATATGAAAGTCATGATAGAAAATTTCTGGAGTTTGAAATAGCTTGTGAATACCTTTTCATTGGTCTTCTGAATAGTCTTGAAAGATACATTTCAGACATCATTATTTTCGTATCACAGGTAATGAAATTCTTAACATAAGATTCTCAGAACAACTTGTGGCACCCAGTAGCCTGGACCACAGAGGAGCGAAATGGGTCTCTAGATGGGCGAAAGGGAATGAGGAGGAAAGTACCGCAGGCGACTCCCAAAACCCAAATAAAAAACAAACCCAAACACGCAATGCAGAGGTCACGCGGAAGCCTAAATGGTCAAGACGGCTCATGTCAGAAACATCAGATATCTACTTAGCAACCGGGTGGATAAGGAGCCAAGGTGTCCCCCACAACAGCACGTCTGACGGTGGGAGAGCGTGAGGCATCTGGAGAATGTGTGTGCCGATGGATAAGTTCACGGGAGAATCAAGAAAGACCTGACATTTCTTTTTCTGTGTGCAGACCTGGCTGGGGGCTCACCTGTAAGGTGTGGAGTGAGATTCCTACAATCTCTGTCAGCAATGCTTTTGCTCCTCACATTCCTTATGAGAAACAAAGTTCCAGTCAGTTCAAATGCAGACAAATACTAACCCTGGATAAAAAGCATCTCGAGGAAGAAATGCAGAAGTGAACCGAAAAGCACAGGATGGAGGTACCCTGGGGGTGGGGGGGTGGTGGTGTTGGAAAGTCTTCTGACTTCGTCAGATCCTGACAAGGAGCCCTTCCCAGGCTCCTCCTTGTAGAGAAGGGACAGATACAGCCACTTGTCAAAGTCCCCTGGCCACTCTCCTATAAATCCAACTGGCCCTGAATTTATGTGGCGCTCCCCCTTCAGAGAAATGTTTTCTAATGACAAGAAGATCCAGAAACTGCTTCCACAGCAGTAACGGGGATGGACGCTGCGTTGTAATAATTTCGATACACTTGACTAATGCAGTTATTTGCAATGAGGTTGGCTCGGTGCCCACAGCAGTGAGCAAGCAGACCCGGCTCCAGGGCTGTTTCATGCCTCCTTCCACCGCAGCCAGAGAGCTCCCTGCCCCGTCCGGGGGGCCGGTGGTCATGGCCGCAGACGCCGGTCAGCGCCGCCGCCTCAGATATATTTCTACAACGGTCTTTGTTAAATTCACCAACGTGCTCCGTGTAAAAATGCTGGCGGGGCACGAGCGTTTTTAATCAAATTAGTATGCAACATAAGGCAGCTGTGTATTCAAATGGGTTTTTTAGCAATTTGGTTGTTTTCCTTATAATAACAGAAAAGAACATTTTGATTTTGAAGGTGACAGAGGCAATATTACCAGAATTAAACAATCTGAATTAGCTTTTTCCCGAAATGTAATATGTTTGATGCTTTTAGATGGGACGCTCCGGTGCTTTCAGATGAGCCTTCCACTGTCACAGTCAATGGCCAGGAACAGAATAAGCTCTGGAGGTAGGATTATCCTCAAATTTAATTTTTTTTTTTAGAAGAAGCTAATGGCAAATGTTTCTAGCAAACTTTAGGTTCATCTATGTTACAACTAGAGAACCAAGACAGGATATTAAAAGAACAGATAAGTATAAAATTAGTAAACAAAGTTTGACATTTTGCTCATTCTATGAATTTAATACTGAACATGGATATAATCCCTAAAATCATAAACAGGCAGGCACGCCAGACAAAGGCTACACAATTTCATTTCTTTGTCAACTTAGGTAAATTCCGAACTCCAGCACACGGAGAGGGTGACACAATGACAAATTTGAGTTATCTGAGGACGGCGTTCATTGCAGAGAGTTTGCAATCAAAGCTGATGAAACGAGCAGAGAGAGGCTCTTTTTATTATTTCTGCAACGTGGACGTGTATGGACTGGTATTCAGAGGCGGCGCATTCCGAGGCCAGGCACCACCATCCACACCGGTTCACACTGATCAGGAGGAAACAGAAAGAGAGAGGAGGGAAAGAGCACATGCGACGTTCAGGAACTACTTGGCCTTGAGATGAACAGCTCCCGTGACCATTGCTTGCCATCCAGCGCCAGCCTGTGCAGTTTGGAAAGTGACAGGGAAGTCCTGGTGCCGGCCCCTCCTAGACAAGTGGTCCCATCCATCCCTGGGAAGCAGGGACTTCCGACTTGTTAGCAGCGTGGACTGCCTACTATTAACACGCACTGGGGCAGGAAGAGGGGCTGCTTAGTTCTGCAACTCCTGCCCATGGCAAGCCATTTCTCTCCTGCGCCGCTGTGAACAGGCCACTGACAGGTCCGTCCCTGAAAGATGCGTACGTGGGAACGTCACAGCCTAAGGCTGGACAAACAGTGATTAATGTCAATGGTCGCCACGCAGCCCAGGGGCCCTGTGATCCGGCTTCAAAAGGAGTAATGTCTGCCCAGTAGAATAGGAAGTGCCTGCACTCGGGACCACAGAGATGCTCTACAAATATTAGCGAGGGCCATGTGACTGGAGCAGGCGCTGGCGTTCCGGATGAGAGGAGTCTGAAGCCATCTGCTGTCTGGACATCAGCCTGAAAATCATGGGCTTCAATCCATACGATCCTCCGTTCCCATCGTCCACATACCGGGGTGGCGTTCCCCGCGGATCTGCTCCATCCTCCCACACCAGCCCCTGTAACCCGTGGCCAGGTCTGATGTCACCCAGATAATAGGAGAAAAGCACTGTGACTTCATTGATGGGGTATACGGAGTACAGTGATTCAAATGGTTGAGGGCTCCAGTTGGAGAAAGAAACAGACTGAAATATAGGTTACACAGGAGGAGAATATAAACCAGTTGCACGGGGATAAGTACAGTCCCTAGTGGGTGTCCCAAGTCTTTGATAGTTGAAACAAAGGTGTTCGTACAGGCAAGATGCCGGGAGTTTTGTCAGAGGTGACTTGATGTCTTACTTGTATATTCTAATTTGTTCGGGTTTCCTTACAGCTGAAGTAAGTGCCTGAAAATATAGATGTACAGAACTGAATGAAGCAAATTAAAATCTTCTGAGACAATAAAATGCAGAATGCCTCACTTCCACTGCTGTTCAACTCACTGATTTTTAGGAAAATATAGCATATTAAAATATAATTATTTAAGAATATAACAGAGCATAATGTAAAATAACTGTGCCTGCTCATATTTGTGTGCTGAAAAGTTATTTCCATCAAGTACTTATATTTCCGGAAGTAACAGTCCTCATTGAACACCCAGATACAAATGTTTTTAAATTGCTGCAAGGACAGAAAAAGAAGGCGCAAGTAAAACTAGAAGTTATTTTCCAAAAGATGCCTGAAAGGCTGACACATCCTGAGAATGGGGGCGGGGGGAATGATGTTTTCCGTGAGGCGATATCGAGGAGTGGTCAGACGGGCCAGGCTGCTCAGGGTCAGCTGCTGAGCCTGTCACTGACTAGGTCGGCGGCTTTGGACAGAGGGTTGTACCTTCCTGTTCCTCCTTGTATGACAACAATACCTATCACCTCACACAATTTTGAAGATTAAATGTGGTAACACATGCACAACACTTAGAAGAAGACCCAGAACATAAGTGTTAAGAGTTTTTATTGTAAATAGATGGTATTTATAAATTCAGATAAAAAAGATTCAAAGGCACGCTCAAACCAGTGCACGTCAAGCTCCCACGTTGAGAGGGCTACCTTTAATATTTCACCTGAATTCTAGTTTGGCATTGGTAGCTGCTTACTCTACATCCTCGGTTTCTCAAATGCAGCACATGCAGACAGAAACACATTCTCTTTATCTGAAACCTGCTCCTAAACCATATGAGCTATTCGAGTGACTTGGCCTAAGATTTACACCATCACCCAAACCAAAGATATATAGATATAGATATAGATGATATAGATATAGATATAGATATAGATATATAGATATATAGATATAGATATGCCTCTGGTGACGGGCATAATGCCTTCACTATAGAAAGAATTCATACATGCTGAGTGTCAGACCACTTTACTATCTTACCTCTCACCTCCAAGACATGAAGTCCCTGTTACTCTGAAATATTTTCTCAGTTTGTACCCTTCACTTGCCTCACATTGCCATTGTGTTAGTGTATCTGTCATTGCCTTTAACCTGGAATATTCTACCACTTTCCAAGTAGACTTTTTGCCTCCAGCCCAAATCTTACAGGTCCATCCACATATCACTTCGAGGGTGATTTTTCTAAAACATACATGTGGTGATGCCATTATCAGATCAGGCTTCAACTGTTTCAATGGCTTCTGGTGCCTGCGGAATGAAACCCAAAGCTCTCAGACCCAGCACATAAATCCTTCCTGATTTACCTTACCGTTAGCTTCCCAGGTCTCTGACCCACCTTTCCCTGTTGTCCAGCTCGCTCGCTCTCTCTAGGACACCACGACCATCTCCTTCTGCCAACTGTTTTTCTGCAATGCCCTGTTGATTCACCCTGCTCCCATATTTTGGGCTAAGCTCATGCGTTCCTTTCTCTGAGGCGTGTTCCTCTTCTGCTAGGAGCCAGCACAAGTGTTAACTTCTGTGTAAAGTCTGGGATGAGTTGTAAAGTCTCAAGTGTCAAATGCCTTTAGTTTCTTAAAGGAACTTCATACATCACAGGTGACCCTTGGACAATACGAGTTTGAACTATGCGGGTGCACTTACAAGCAAATTGTTTTCAAAATACATAGTCAGCCCTCCAGTCACACCCTCTGGCCACTCCCTGTTGTTTCCCTGGGTTTCTCATCCACTGATTCAACCCACTGCAGATCGAGAGCAGCATTTCTGAATTCCCAACTGCCAGTTCCCAACCTTGGATCGAAAATACCTTTTTCCACTTGTGGTAGATTGTGAAGGGCTGACTGTACTGTCAAAAGTTATATGTGGATGCAGAAAATGCAGAAAATTTAACAGTATTGACATTAAAAACAAAGTAAAAACCAACAATAAGCTGCAAAAAATTTTCTTTCTTAAACCCATAACCCAGTGCTATAAAGATGGTCTATTCTATCAATTGCTACATTTCTGCATACTCTTAATATTTATGAAGAAAAAAACCTTCCACTTTGGTAACATCTAGAATATTATATGTCCTAAAATCTAGAAAAGTTACCCATTTATTTAAAATATTTCCAGCCATTAAAACATGGAAATATTTCAGCTATGTTATCAGGCTTACTTCAATTTTAATGACAGTTACCATTTTAACTTACATTTTTATAATCTAGTACTGTGACATTATGTCTAGTATGTTTTACCCACTTCCTTTTTGACCCTAAACTAGACAGAATTTGGAATTGTAAAGTTTTTATTGCTAAAATGTGAACATTAAGAAAGTATTTAAATGGATCAATTTAATGATTGCATATTCAATTTAGCTTAAAATCTGATAAAAAAAAATTTCCCTCAATGAAACACATAGTAAACAAAAGTGAATATTCTGTTAAGTTTTGACTTTCTGAATAATAAGTAATCTGGAAATTTTATTTTAAATTTACTAATCATTCAAAATAAACTACTTGATCTTATTTTGAAGTTGAATAGAAGAGAATCTAAAAACCTACTTATCATATTTTATTAAATGAATTGAAAGGCTTTATGAAAGCATATATTGTCTATTTAAGCATTCATTCTACTTCTGTAGAGCAACTCTTTAAGTGGAAAACCTTAAATATAAAATCTTAGCATGGATTCCATTAGAGATGAGGTGAGTGGGGTTAGAATGAGGAGAGACAGCTCATGCAGGTCTCACAAAGTGGCTTTGTTTAAGCAAAATCCTAGATAATATGCATAGATGTTCAAATGTATGACCATGTAAAAGTGATGTTAGATGGCCTATAAATTATAGATCATCAATACTGCTGATGTGTTTCCTTTACAAAATATTCAAGACTTGCCATGGTAGCATCTATATAGAGCAGTGGTTCTCAACCTTCCTAATGCCGCAACCCTTTAATACAGTTCCTCATGTTGTGGTGACCCCCAATTTCATTGTTACAAATTGAACATAATTAAAGTATAGTGATTAATCACAAAAAACAATATGTAATCATATATGTGTTTTCCAATGGTCTTAAGCGACCTCTGTGAAAGGGTCTTTCGACCCCCAAAGGGGTCGAGACCCACAGGTTGAGAACCGCTGATATAGAGTATTATAGCAGAATATTATGCCTCAATTTAGTGGAAATCTCTGATCCAAATCACATGCTGGATGGGGGATTTTACCCAGATCTCTCCTGCCAAAGTGATTCAGAGACATTGTCACTTTTAAAACAATATTCTTAGTGTAAAGGTAATTGGATTTACCTTGCTTTCATTTTTGTTGCTATGAAATAGTTGAGGAAGTTATGGTAGAAGTAAATTTTCAAGCATGTGATAATGAGGTAACGCAACAAATTCAAGGGTAAACCAAGATTTTTTAAAAAACTATAATATCTGGCATCTTAAGTGTGGATACCGTCCATATCTTTTCATCTGTTTTATCCTTCCATCTAGCACAGCAGATGCTCTAAAGTGAAGTAATAGAGATTAAGACAATGGCTTTAGGGATGGACCTATTAGTTAGGTTAGGAGTCCTAGAAGCCTAATCTGGCTACGTATTAGAAGGGCAATAAAAATAGCAAAAGACAAAACTGGTTAAACTTGGACATCTATATGATATTAAAGGCAAAGGGAAAGTGTTTAAATTGAAATTAATTCTAATTACTAAAGAAAAATGCAAAAGAAAAGATGGCACAGATTCATAGATACACATTATAAAGATAGAACAGGAGCTGTTATCAACAGAGCACCATAAACATGAGCATAAATCTTCGCATCAATTAGGGAAGAACTTTAGAAAAGAAACAGCTATAGTGAATGATGGAGAAGAAACAATAGTATCTGCTCCATCAATATTTGGTTGATTATAGTGAATTACTGAGTGAAGAGCAGCAGACAGGCTGGAGTTCAATAGCTTCATCACCCCTGCCTTTGAGGAGAAAGTATTTGTCAACTGTTGACCAGAGTGAAATAGCCATGGTGGAAGGATGGGCAACGTAGACATTTAACAGAAAAACAGAAAGCGCTGTTTATATATGAAAATCACAGGAAGAGGAAAAGCCACTGTCCATAAGAAAACAGAGAAGGGGTCTTTGCAGTATGTTAAGGACTCTGTAAGTATACAATGAAAATAATTTGGGAAAGACTAAACATTTACATATTATTAAAAATATTGAAAAATTGGACATGGTTACTGGGTTGCCTGGAAAGACACCAGAAGCAGTGATCAATCAAATTTTAATCACCTGGAAAAGTGGGGGGTTCTATGAAACACCAACATGGTTTTCTGAATAGCAAGTCATGCCAGACACATTTAATCTTGTTCTGTGAAAGCATTACAGGCCACAGAGACAAGGAAAAATGAGAGTGACAATCCATCTTATCTTCAGGATGTCTTGGAATCTGCTCCATCACATTTCCATTGACAAACGTGGAAAAATATGACCTCAGCCACATTATTTTCAGGTGGGTGGATGCACAACAAGCTTGAATGTTCAAGTAAAGGATAAGTGAAGTTTCAATTGGAAGTCGATGTAGCTCCCAGCAGCTGGTTCCTGGGGCCCACCAGCCAGCTGCTATTAGGTGGCTTGCACTAAGTAATTTAGAGAGTGCTCATCATCACTCTAGGTAATTCTAAACATATTTAGTCAGTCTACATACGAGGGAAAAAGTGAAAGGTTAGAATGATATAAACACACAAATCAGACACCTGGAAGGAATTTGCCTTATGAGAATATAATCGATAAGACGATGCTACCATGAACATGGCCAGCACTCCACTGGGGAGTCGCAAAGGAGTTCTCCCCACTCCTGCCATACTAATTTTTTAATGAATGCAAAGATAAAGTTTGCTCTTTTTGTGTTTTTCTAATGTTCTGCCTTGTGTTATGTATTATTTTTATAATCAGAGAATTCAACACTTTAGAAACATGGTTAAAAAGCAAGCAAACACAAATAATTTAAAGGAAATATGAGGATATGCCCCCGAAAAGTGCTTCAGGCAATAAAAGAAATTGAAGATGATGCCCATAAGGAGATGCCCACTAAATGAAGAGAGCATTTAGCCCATAGTCAACAATATTTAGGGGGACAGACGATGCCATTGCCCCTATGCTAGGTGGTCACATACATCTAGCTACAGTACCTTTTCCAGTGGAAGAGGAAAGAGGATTGGGGGACACAGGCTGGCTGGTGACTTTCCCAGAAACAGAATTCGCACTCAAATTGCACTGACTGCAGGTGTCCCAAACTGAAAGAATATTTTTTGATTTCTTTAGAATGTGCCTGGAATCACCAGAAGAAATAAAAATTTTAAATCTATAAGTATATATTTTAAGGGATGTTGTAGGCTTTTCCCCTTTCTTTCTCTAAACATTAATTCAGATTGTCATGCAGGTTCCACCTTCCTCTTGTATAAAGATAGATTACATCCTGTTAGGAAGAATACAAACCCTCATGATAACACACATTCTGTAATGATAACTACATAGACTTTAAGTAGGCAAAACAAATGAAGTATAGGAAAAAGAAGTTACAGTGGGATCTGGGGTCATTAGGGATTTCATCTAATACCTTTCTAGCTTTTTCTTCTGGGTGTCCTACATTTTTCACAGTCCCATGATATTTACTTTGAAATGTCCGCTTCTTATTTCAAAGTCCTTATTAATTTTTATAGTTTATTTGTGACTTACATTTTTATATCATGAAATAATAAATGTTCATCCTACAAATAAAATCAGCATCCCAGCCAGCCTGGCTCAGTGGCTGAGTGTTGATCCATGAACCAAAAGGTCACGGTTTGACCCTGGTCGGGGTACATGCCCGGGCTGTGTGCTCGGTCCCCAGTAAGGGGGGTGCAGGCGGCAGCCCATCGATGGTTCTCTCTCATCACTGCTGTTCCTATCTCTCCCTCCCTCTCCTTTCATCTCTAAAATCAATTAAAACATATTTAAAAAAATAAACAAAGGAATAAAGAAGAGAGTGAAAATCATCCACAGGCTCAACACTGGAATATAGAAATAAATGTAATAAAATATCATACAGATGAGAACAGAAAGTAGAAACCACACAGTACATGCTCAATTATAGCTTGATTTTTTCAATTAAATATGTACCAAGACTATTTATATCAGGGGTCCTCAAACTTTTTAAACAGGGGGCCAGTTCACTGTCCCTCAGACCATTGGAGGGCCAGACTATAGTTTAAAAAAAAAACTATGAACAAATTCCTCTGCACACTGCACATATCTTATTTTGAAGTAAAAAAACAAAATGGGAACAAATACAGTATTTGTATTTGCATGTGGCCCGCGGGCCATAGTTTGAGGACCCCTGATTTATATCATTCCTTTTAAAGATCGTATAATACTCCATTGTATACTCAGCCAATTCTATACCTAGATAATCCATACTATTGTATATTAAATATGCTGAAGTTTTCCCTTTTCATAAGCAGCACTATAATCAACATCATCACACATATATCTTTGCAGACTTTTCCGACTATTTCTTACAAATTCCCAGAAGCAGAAGCGCTGTCAGTGGTAAGCATAAACATTTGTTAGACACCCCACTGGGAACGATCATGGAGTAATTGAAAAAATATTTGCCAGGCACTTTTCTAGGTGCTAGGGTTATGGTTGTGAATAAGATAATAAGTTCCTCACTCTTATTAAGCTTATGTTCAGTTGGCAGAAACAGACCATGAACAAATGAACATAAAATGAAATATCAGACGTTAAGTGCTATGAAGAAAATAAAGTGACATGCGAGTGGGTGGCTGCGGGACAACTTTAGGGCCTCTGGGAAGCCTGCTCTGGGGGTGGGGGCTTTTAATATGATAGTTCAATGATAAGATGAGGCCAGGTATAGGAAATATGGGGGGAGATGTACATCTATAAGGATCTTAAAATGTCAAGGACCTGAGTCTGGTGGTCCAGGATCAAAAAATAGCCTTTGTTGAGAGCAGAGTGAGGTGAGAGAGTGGGGTGTGTGTGTGTGTGTGGGGGGGGGAGTGGGTGGCTTACGTAGTCTGTGAGGCCAGAGCAGGAAATGGGGTGCTAAGTCCCTGGATGATTTTAAGCTTTAATTGGAGTATGATGTACATATATGAAAGCAGGCACATCCTAAGTATATAGCTCCATGTGCACATGCGCCAGGCCAGGAGGCAGAACATCATCCGCATTTCCCAACCCCCCTTGATGTCCTCCATGGCCACTACTTCCCATCGAAGACAATACCCGCCTGCCTCCTAACAGCATAGGTTACGTACACACACACACACACACGCATCGTACAGTATGTGCTCTCGCTGTGGTTTCTTCTGCTCAAAGTTATGCTTGTGTACTTTATCCATATTTAGGTGTCTCCTAAAGAGAGGATGTGAATGGGTCCTACCCCTGAGCACTGGGTAGAGTTCCCCAGCTATTGGAATTTGAGCCTAATAAGAGTTGCTAGTGAAAGGGACGTAGAGTGTCCAGTGAGGTGGGAGGAAAAAGAGAGACCACGGTGTCACGGTCAAGGCAAATGCTGCTTCCAGGAGAATGGCTAACAGTGATCACATCCTGGGGAGCTACTGGGCAAGATGAGGCCAGCTATACAGTATGGGATGTGACATCGTGGAAATCATGGACACAGTGGTACTGCAAAGAGAAGAGAATGGGACATGATGAGGGAAAGACTGCAAATGCAGATGGATAACTCATTCCAAGTTTTTTAACAAAAAAATAAAGCATTCTAGGGAATGTGGAATTAAAAGACAGATTTTGAGGTGTTAAATATTACAGTGTGTTAGAATAGTGATGGGAATAAGCCAAGGGAAAGGGAAAATCTGAGGATATAAAAACACTAGAGGCCCAGTGCACGAAATTCATACATGGGTGGGGTCCCTAGGCCTGGCCAGCAATCAGGGACAATCAGGTTCCCCTCCTCCCTGCCTCCTCCTTCCCTTGCCGTCCACGCTGCCACCACACAGTTCCCCGCCTATACCCCTCCGCCTTCCCTGGCTGCCCACATCCACCACCACCCACTCCCAGTTCCCTGTCCCAGGCTGGGGGCACGGCCCCTATCAGGTGATCAGGGCCTCCTGGCCAGGGGGAGGGGCCAACTGCCACTGCGGCAGGCCAATTGGGGCCTGCCAGCCTAGGGGAGGGATGGGGGGAGTGACCTGGGAGGTTGGCCACCAGCCCCAAGGAGGGAGCCAGACCTGCTGGGAAAGGGTCCATGTCTGCTGCCACCCACCCCTGGTTCCCAGCCCAGTCCAGGGGTCCGGCCCTGATGGGGCCTGCCGGCCAGGGAGGGACCAAGAGGTTGGCCTGCAAGCCCCATTGATGATTGGGGCCTACGGGCTGGGGGCAGCTCCTGTGTTGAGCATCTGCCCCCTGGTGGTCAGTGCACATCATAGCAACTGGTTGTTCCGTCATAATTATTGCTTAGGCTTTTATATATATAGATGGTGGTCAGCGCATGTCATAGCAACTGGCCCTTCTGTCATAACGGTTGCTTAGGCTTTTATATATATAGATGGGAAATTGTATGAATGATGGCTATAAGAAGGTGGAAGGGAATGGAGCGCAGACTGCACGGGGAGGGGCCTTATCTATATTAGCAGCTGAAGTACCTGAGTTTTAACAGGAAGACAGTTATTATGGAGAGGAGGCAGGTGGGTTGGTGATCTTCACTGTGGACAAATGAGAGTACTCACCTTGTATGAATGAATACCTTTCCAACACACTCCCCACCATCACTGTGCACAATCAATCTTTCTGATCTCTTACAAACAGAGTTAAAACTGTACCTCATTCTAACTTGTGTGCACATAGCTTTAGGGAGGTGGGAACAGTTCCCCATGCTCTCTGGCCATCTGGATGTTTAAAACCGGCTGTATTTTGTCCGTTCGCTCATTCAAAAATATCTTTTTGTTTCCATGGCATAAGCAATCATTTGCCTGGATGCGGCATTCCAGGGTGCTTTAATTTGCTCTTTACGTTTATGTGGACATTTTTTCTAACTGCTTCCTGTCATAAAATATTGAGAATATAACTCTGAGGTTAGTGTGATATTTTCCGATTTAGACACTATTTTTTTTGGAGTTACTTCTTTGGCTTGAAATTTAAAACTTGGTGAGACATCACTAGAGAGAAGCCCCAAGCAGCTGGCTGTTCATGTGGGGCACCCCGGCCTCTCTCACAGGCCTGCTGCCTGTTCTTGCCACACTCACAACGCCTGCAGATGGACTGTCCCAGGTACCATGAGAGCCACAGCCAGTCCTCGCTCTTTGGGTAGGAAAGATCCCGTCCAGGTTGGCAGAATTGCTCTTAATAAGCTGAGCTTCCAGCCTGACAGGGGATTCACTGGATTCCTCCGCCCACATGCTTCCGATACAGGAGGATACTGGGACGGCGGAGTTACCACCCCCCTCCCCCCCGCCACTCTCCCCCCCCCCCCAACCCCAGGGCTTGCTGTCCCAGTCCCATGCTCTTTTAGGAATGGGAGTTCCTATTTCTCAGCACTCAGGTTCATTCTCATTCCCTCCTCCCACCCCCCACCCCCCCGCCCCAGTTATTACAAGTGTTGCAAAGTGTTTATGATTAAAATACGTTTGCATTTAAAGAGACAATGACACACCATGTACGGATAACAGGTGGGTCAGGGAAGAAGAGAAGAAGAAGAGAGAACCTATGGAGTGGCAGCAAGTCCATGGCCTTGAGTCCAAGGCTCTGGTTCCCGCTTACACGTAGTGTGACCTTGAGTTACAGCACAGCACCTGTTAGGGGTCTTATTGTGTCCCCTTTCCTAAGACACATATGCTGAAGGCCCCAGGACCTCAGAATGAGGCTGGAGACAGTCTCTTCACAGAGATGATTAAGTTAAAATGAGTCCTTAGGGCGGGCTCTAATCCAATGTTCCTGGTGCCTGTATCACAAGAGGGAATTGGGACAGACTCAGAGAGAGAGATGGAAAGACACAGGGCAGTGGTTCTCAACCTTCCTAACGCCGCGACCCTTTAATACAGTTCCTCATGTTGTGGTGACCCCCAACCATAAAATTATTTTCGTTGCTACTTCATAACTGTAATTTTGCTACTGTTATGAATCGCCATGTAAATATCTGATATGCAGGATGTATTTTCATTGTTACAAATTGAACATAATTAAAGCATAGTGATTAATCACAAAAACAATATGTAATTATAGATGTGTTTTCCGATGGTCTTTGGCGACCCCTGTGAAAGGGTCGTTTGACCCCCAAAGGGGTCACGACCCACAGAGTGAGAACCGCTGACCTAGGGGAAGGCGATCATCTACAAGCCAAGGAGAGGCCTGGTCAGATCCTTCCTCCAGCCCTCGGGCCAACCCTGCCCACCGTGGTCTTGGGCTTCCAGCCTCCAGACGGAGAGACAACACCTTTCTGTTGTTTAAGCTCCTCAGTCTGGGACCTCGCTGCAGTAGCCTTTAGTTTCCTGAGGAAATGTGGGTAATTCCCAGCTGCTGAATAGAATTCTATAAATTAAATGATAAAACATAACAATAGTGCTTCCTGTAACTGACTACTTATGAGACGGTAGGCTCAGAGTGCAGTGCTTTACAGATGTGGTAAATGCACAGCATGGTGACGGCCATGTAAGAGGTATGTAATAACTAGTAACAGTTTCATTTTCTCTTATTTACTGCAACAAAGAAATGATACGGTGAACACATGCTGCAGAGAAGGAGAGATGCAAAGACATAGAAAAAAAGAAAGAAGGAAGGAAAGCATTATCTCGTGAAAGAGAAGAAACACATCGGAGAGGCAGGAAAGGAACCGCATCAAACAAAGGCTCCCAACGGCAGAGAGTAACAGGCTTGGAGGCAGGAAGGGGCATCGGTGACTAGTACTTCGCAGGTGTACTTGGCCGGAACTGCCACGGCGCCTCGAAGCTTTTGTTTCCATGGGATCTTATAGCTTGCATAGTGTCTTTGCTATAATTGCTTTAATGATATTAATAGTAAGAATGGAGCAAGGTTGTCATGGAGTCATACATAGCACTTGTGTTGACTGTTTTTTATCTCCTTTTTAGCTTTTTGAGTTACTGACACATTATTGCAGCAAAACATATGTAGGGTCAATTCATGCTGAATAGTTATTAGAAACCATGATAACAAAAGTCATTACACTGCAGTTCAGTTTTGACAGTAAAATTTCTGCAACATTATCACAAATCCTCATGCATTAGTGCAATGATCCTTACTACAGCTTCATATTAGAATCAGAAGATTGCTGTAGCATGCTTCCGACAGAGTCAAGCAAGCTGGATTCCGTCCTGCCTTCACAGATAACATTTCTGCTCTTTTTCTATGCACAGCGTGCAGATAGCAGCTTTGTTTTCTATCCTTTTCTCAATAACCTAGGAGTCCATTGACTACATCTTTCTTTAAAGTGAGAATTTTTCCTTGAAAGACCACACGCTTCTGATTTCTAGCACCAAAGGAAATCATCTGAAAGTGATGTTATAACTGACACAACTTCACAAAATTCTAAGACTATGTTACTCATTGCCTTCTTTCTTTCCTTTTCTCGGATAATGTGCTGGCTGTGTGTATTCTTTTTTAGTGAGCGACTTGCTAGGATGGAACAGCACACGGTTTAAAAAAAGACCTTGTCACATCAGGATTACTTTGAGAGCAAAGCTGTGGGAGTTGCCCTGGTGCTGACAAAAGGAAGTATTTGTAATGCCTGTCTGTCCATAATATTTTTTCATAGTCACTTATTAACAAACACTTAAAGGGTCAATTGCACTGGTAAAATGTTCCTCGTTTGAGGTCATGTTAATTTTTTCAGGTCTACTTCAAGAAAACAGAAGAAATAGCACTTGTGAGCTAGTGGCTAATGAGTTCCTTAACCTCAAAAAATGGAGGAACCCCTTCCTTAGTAGGAAAACCAGGTTTATACAGGTGTACACGGACTATGGAGAAGTAGAGCTCATTTCATTTTACACAAAACATGTCCTCTCGAAGCAGGGGTGTAAAAATCCCTTTTCAGCTGTGTCATAACTGAAGTAATTGTGGGCTCTTTGTGAAGATGCCAGATCCCACCAAATTTACATACTGTGTGTTGTTTGTCATGCATGTGTTGTCTTTACTGTCTTCTTCTCTAACTCTTTCAAACTTTTACTGATTTCTAATGAGAGCTCTAATGAGATTTCACGTTAGGGTATTTCTAGGAGATGTTTTTTTGCTATAGCTATTGTGAATGGGATCTTTTTATAAATACATATGTTCTCGTAGGTGTTTCTTAGCATAAGATTTGGATATAACTGCAACTAACCCACGTGTCATTGCTAAAGCTACCCCTCATGCCTGCTCACAGATACGTGAGTACATAGGATTTTCTATCCTGTGACCCGCTGTCAGCTTTACCTGCCAATGAAGGGCTGGCCCACTGCTCTATGCCTTAGAGCACCTGCATGCTCTCCTAACTGATTATCGGACTGTCACTATTGCCCTCTGCTTCAGTCCTCTCTCCCACAATTCATCCTGTGTTCTCGGGCTGCATCAACAATTTAATGTTTCTTATATTAGAACAGCCACACCAAGATTTGGTACAAGAAGTAAGGGACATATATTTATGTAAAAAATGGTAACAATTATCAGTAGTTATTTCTTGTCTGTGTAAAATATGTACTTGGTGAAATAACTATGTAGGTGCTTTATACTTAAATATATATTTCTGTTTCACAGAGTTAAGGAAATTAAATAAGATTACATGTAAAAGCTTGTAAAATGTCTAGCATGTGGTATGCATCATAAATGTTAACTATTACTATATATTTTTACAACAATCTTGCTCAGGAGACATTGATATTTTCATTTTTCAGAAGCTCAGATAGATTAAATAAGTTGTCCATAGATATTCCTCCTCATATTCAATATGAACAGAACTCTGTAGAAAGAACCAATGACCTAAAGAAAACATTTAGTGTATGAATATGCATTTTCCATATTAATATTTATGTTAATACATGATTATAAGATACAACTCTGTAGATTAAGAGGAAGATGGTTACAAGAGCAGTTTTCTCAAATGTTTATGTCACTGTGATGCATATGTGGAGTTCAAAACTAAAAAAATCATTATACTGATACTCCCACAGAATTGCAAATCAATTGCAGTTGTAAGTCATGCATTAGACAAGCCTAAGTAGAAAATATACCTATTACACAAGATGCATACAATGAACATTTTACTTCCTTTATTGTAATTTTTAAATGGCTTTTGAGTAATAAAAACTATTATTTCATTTTATAGCTACAGTGTGGCATTAAGGAATGTCAGGGTTCTGAATCTGTATGGATTCCTAAGAATATAACCTACTTATTTGAAAATATTCAAAGTTTTTCTAGAATTTTACAGGTAATATAAAGAACACTTTTACTTCTTTATCAAAGTTATATGTAAGCAAAACTTTCTGAATGTACAATTTATGATATGAATTTTTTTCCTGTTCTATATAGAATAACATTTTCCAAGGTTTAATCCACTAATGACTTAGTCACTCAGTTTTAAATAGGTTTCCTAAGCAAGGGTTCCAGGGACAATAGGAAAGTGAGGGTTAAAAAAAACTAACAGGTTTTTTAAAATAGGATTTCTCAGAACTTTTATTATGCAAATGCAGCTTAAGTCTTTAAAAAGGAGATATGGCATGCATTGTACTATATATATATATGTACATATCATATATATACTATATGTGTATATAGATCTCTATGTTCAAATCTTTTCTCTCTACCCTAGGGTTTTTTAACCACAGACAGCTCTATTGACATGTTTGGGATGGAAATCATGTGTGTGTGTGTGTGTGTGTGTGTGTGTGTATGTGTGTTTCTTTGTGTGCGTGTGTGTGAGAGGGCTGCCCTGTGCATTGTAGGATTTTTACCATCATCCCTGGTCTCTACCCATCAGATACCAGGAGCACTGCACACAACCCCAACCCCAACCCTACCCAGGTGTGATGAGCAAAAGTGTCTCCAGGCATTGCAGATATCCACAGTCCCCCCTGGGGAACAAAACAGCCTTCAGCGGAGAATCACAGATATTACTTACATATCTATAATAATAAAAGCACAGTATGCAAATCGACCAAATGGCCAAACAGCGGAACGACCGTCTGGACGAAGCCAGGGCTGCGAGGGCTGAGGCAGCCGGGGCTATGAAGACCTAGTGTTGCACAAATTTTGTGCATCAGGCCTCTAGTATATATATTTTTATATATTTATAAATATTACATATACAGTAGGTCCTCGAGTTACATCGGAGATCCATTCCTATGGCATGGCGTAACGCGATTTTTACCGTGAGTCGAACCCACCTGCATAAGCATCTACGTCACTCACATGGAGCACACACACAACAGTAATGAAGGGAAACAGTAAAAACAATTTAAAAGAAATATAACAATTCCTGACTTTTACTTGTGGTAAATGAATAATAAAAAATATAAAGCACATATGTACATATGTCGAAATGACGGAACTTTTTTTATATAAATAAATGGGAGATGGCGACATAACCATGAAACAATGACGTAACCTGAGGACTGTCTGTACTGACTTGTGTATACATCTATATATAAAAAATGCCAAGCGACTGGAACTCTGGAACAAGCAAAAGGAATGTAACTACTGGTTGCTATGAAGCGCATTGCGGTGGCCCTGACTGGCCCCACCCAACTGCCTGCTGCCCCTCCCCTTGGCCGCCCCCGCCCCCAATCGGCCCCCCCAACTCGATCGGGGTTAGGGCCAGCAGGCCAACCAGCCACATTCCCTCCCCCCGGCCAGCCCGGTCTGATCAGCCCCCATCGGGGCCGGCCCGGCCAGACCCTACCAGTGCATGAATTCATGCACCGGGCCTCTAGTATATATATAATATATCTGTATATGAAAAATTCACCTTGAATGTCTTTGATATGTCAGGGATCTCATCACACTCTATGCATCACTTTTAAGGTGTTGCTGTGTTAACATTAAAAAGCTTTTTGCTACATAACTCCAAAATTGCATAAAGAATACATAAGTCTACTATTCCCTCGAAACTGGTACTGACCTTTCTAAAGCATTAGCTAGAAATAAACATTGAGAATTCCGACAATAGAAGGGAGACTCACTGAGGTGAAACAATATAGATGACCAGACACCTACTCCTGGCTCAGGGGTTACAAATGCTCTTCAGAGATCTCCTGAAAGTCAGTTCATCCAAGGATGCGGACAGAAGGCGATAAATGCAAGCTTATCAGTCTAGGAAGTGGGGCAACTCCTTTAGAACAAATGTGTGTGTGTAAGAGTGTGTGCGTGTGCACACACACCTATGTCCTAAGAAAGGGAGGCAGAGATGCTGACAGGATCTTTAAGTAGCTATTGTTGGCAAAAAGTGTTTCAAAAATTATGGTTTTCCTAGCAAAGACATCGTTTTCTATTTACACTGACACAAGCACACAAAAATCACCACTCAAAGCCTAATTTGAATATATGCAAGATAATTAACAATACAATGAAAGACTTCCCTTCTCAGTCAGTCTCCCTCTACTTGGGTGACCTTATGACACACTCAATCTCAGCTGCATGCCTTACATTGGAGATGACAATTATAATAACAATAATAGAACATTTTCCAGGATTACTGAGGGAAATTACGGAGATAATGCTTGCAAATTGCATGGTGCAGATACCTGGTCTACATAAGTGCTTGTTAAGCACTGGCTGACTCTAATAATTTGTATTCTCTTAGTGTGATTGTGCTGGGAACCGCAGTAGGCAAAGTTGAGCTTTACACGTGGTTTATAAAAGAATTAAAAATACATTTTAACCAGTCTTGGAAGAGACCTTGTTTTAAGCCAAGAGAAGAGGTCAACTTGCCTAGCTCACCTCCCTTTGCAGGCTTGAAGAACTTGAAGTAGCGATTATAACAAACACATGGGTATGTTACCAATATATTCACGGACTTTTTAAAAAGGAAGTAGATATAAAATACCTATTGGAAAGCTTTTGATGAAAATGGCTATTTTCACATAGAAGTCCAACCTGTTTTGAGACCTTGTTTTTCTTTCCTCTTTAGTGTTATTTTAAATTTGAGATCTGATAAGTTTAAGACTGAATTCTATCCTGTCATTACCCATGGACATGGCAAGAATTCTGCATAATCAGTTTTTGTTTCTTTCTGATTTTCAAAGGGGGAGACAGCCATCACTGCAAATGTTACAGGTGCAGGAAAATATCAAGAAGCACATTCTAAAGGAGCAGACTTAATGTTATCACCAAAAGGGATAGGATAACATTCTAACACTCGAGGCACCTGTATACAAAATTGTGTTAACATTCTTATTTTCATACTTAATTTGTTTTACTCCTCTATTACATTTTATTTGCTACTGTTGGTGTAAAAAAAAACCCACAGAAATATAAAAAATGTGTAGTTTGTAGAGAGAATAATACTCCCTAAGAAGCACAGTACTTAAAATATAATTATTTACCATGCTAAAAGGAATGCATGTTTGCCTAGCATTGAAATTACTCTAAATAGGAAAAAGACACACAAAAATTCCTAAAAGTGAGACCCATTTTACCTGGCAAGGGAGTAAGGGTGGAGCAGTGCTTTCGTGTGCCTAAAACGAAGCTGGTCAAAAGATTGGAACCATGGGGAACATTGCAATCTCAAGGAAATGGGCTAAAATACTGAAGGGTTTTTGCAGGTTTGATGGCCAAATGCCACGGCGTAAGCGGTGCACTAGCCGCAGTGACATACGATCTCTCACTGACAGGGCTCCCGCAGCGATAAGGCCTCTCTGCTCTGTCCATCGCAGCAAATTGATCTGAGGTGACACGGACAAGGGCAGCCTGCACCTGAGGACCTCACCGCTGAAGGGCGGAAATGAAGAATGACGGGAAGCGCAGATAAATCTTTGAAAGGTTCCCTGAAACAGGTGTGCTGAAAGGGGTCCGCCCGAGGGCTCCCGCCGCCGAAACCCAGGCCCCTCGAACGCCCACCGTCTGTTCATCCGGGGGCCTCACTCCTTGGATCTTGAACCAAGATTTGCTTTCAGCCCAAAGTGACATGACGACAACTTTGTTCTTACTGTGCAAACACTGTGTTAGCGATCTCTCTTCAAGGCTTGAATGTTTCACTGTTCCTACAGGTAGCTAACGTATTTACTTGTCACCAAAGGATTCTATGCAAACCGGTAACAAGTACACATGATGTTTTTCTTTTCCTCTTGGTTAGAAAAAGAAATACAGCGGAGCAACTGCTTTTCTCCTCCTCAATTCCCAGCAGCAAACAGAGCATGTTTAACCTCAATCACAATGTCAAATGCATGGAGTGAACGGACGGAGGCTCCATGGACACACCCTGCCTTTGAACACAGCACAGCCGTTTGAGGACACTCTGATTTGGGTATAAAGAACTGTATTCTCTATTCTTCCCCAAACACATTTACCCATTGACCTGCCTTTATCCTGTTACTGCTTCAATACAAATTCTTAAGAGAAACACATAGTCCCTTTCTCCCAATATACTGGGAAGCACGAACCTGCATGAGACGCACCGGGGGCTTTACGGGCGGCAGCCCAGGTGAATTTAATAGCTACTCACACTCACATGGTAGCCCTTTATTAAAGTAACCATGGATATATCTTTTTTATTCCTAATCAATTTTCTTCTGAGGTAAATCTTATTTTCTTGATGAGAAAACTAAAGTCAGAAAAGGTAAATTACTTGCCAAGATCACTGAGCTAGTATCAGTGCAGTTTGTACTCCAATCCTGGCCATCTGTCTTCCCAGTATTCCATAACAATGAGGGGTAAGTGTGGTGTGGAATCTTAAACTGCTAATTTATAGTACAGTAATATGGTAACAACAAGAAGACATAGGATCCCTTAGAGCAGCCGTGGGCAAACTACGGCCCGCGGGCCGGATACGGCCCGTTTGAAATGAATAAAAATAAAAAAAAAAAGACCGTACCCTTTTATGTAATGATGTTTTCTTTGAATTTATATTAGTTCACACAAACACTCCATCCATGCTTTTGTTCCGGCCCTCCGGTCCAGTTTAAGAACCCATTGTGGCCCTCGAGTCAAAAAATTTACCCACCCCTGCCTTAGAATCTACTGGTTCTTATGGCTAGATAAACTGATAAAAAATAATTATGCCTTGCCTGACTGGTATGGCTCAGTGGTTGAGTTTTGACCTATGAACCAGGAAGTCATGGCACTGGCCCAGATTGCGGGCTCGATCCCCAGTGGAGGGTGTGCAGGAGGCAGTTGATCAATGATGCTGTCTCATCATTGATGTTTCTATCTCTCTCCCTCTTCTCTTCCTCTCTGAAATCAATAAAAATATATTTTTAAAAAATAATCATGCCTCTATTTTTTGAAATTTAAATTCTGGGAAGAAACAAATATTCAAAGAAAAAGAATTGTTCTGCTCCATGAGAGTCCGGACAAGGGTATCGAGGAATGGGGGGCACCTAACACTCCAGCAATAAAGTGTTCTCTCTCCTTTCCATTGTGGTATATTGTAGGTCTTCCTTTCCCGCTTTCACTTTTACAGAATATACTAGAATTCCCAGGGATTTCCAGGAACCAAGAAGGCCAACTATTTCTCTAAGTTTCTAATTAGGCCCCATATTTCAAAGAAAATAGAAACCAAAAGTTGAAGCCCATACATGATGAGGATGACTTAGCGATGCCTCATGGGACATTACCTATAGACAGAATTGAAATGAAAAGTCTATAAAATATGTAAATGTATGGAATATAAAAATTTGGTATTCCAGGTCATAATCATTTAAAGCACAGTAGTATAAAATGGTGGATTAGAAACTATTTTTAAAAAAAATTTCCCGAGTATCCTTTCAAAATCAAATTTCCAAGGCTTAATAAAATAGACCACAGAACTCTACAGAAAGAGAAAACATGCCATATGGTGGCATATACAGGACCATCATCAGAATCAAAACCCCATGGCTGACCACCTGTAACTTTATATATTATATATGTCCAGTAAATCATTATTTAAAAAAAATTAAAAACCTACCTCTCTTTTATCTCTAATTGAAGCATTAAGTGATAACTGTCGATCATATTGGTAGAAATAATTGTCCTTCTCTGCTAGGAAATTCATCTGTAAACGCTGATACTCTTGAGCTAAACGTAGGTTTTCTATGAGGGAATCATCCTGTAGTTTCTAGAAGACAAACATATAGGCATATTTCATTAAAATCATTTTACCTTATCTTTGGATTTGTGTCATTTGAATGATCTAAAAGTATATTATATATTCCAGAAAAACAGTAAAACCAGAGAGATGCTTCCCCTGACAACAATATGCTCCCTGGATGACATGGTTTTCCTTCATGACGCCGGTTTGGTTTGTTGTTGTTGTTTCACATTGATTTAGCAGAGTCTGCCTACCTTTCCTTCCCCACTCTTTTCTGGACTTCCTCCCATGATGCTTTAGGAAGGACCCAGTCCTGGAAGGCTCCACACTGTCTCCTAGCAACCTTCTTCCCACTTCCCACCCCTTTTTCCTTTCTTCAAGCCCCACTGCTCAAATAGGTTGAAGACAGTTGGGAGCTTAGAACCCTACATTCAAAAGTTTTAGAGTGGTGGCACTCCTAGAAAACACTCACAACAGAGAGAAGGAAAGAGTAAAAGGCAGGGGCAAGGACTCAGCATTTAGAAACATCCATAATAGCACAATGAGAGCCGTTATTTCTTACTAGTATTATTTAGCTGTATTAAAGGTTAAATCTGCTTCTGTATGTAGTTGAGAACTTCGTAACACACCTAGGACTAAGTAAATATATGTCCAATCTAATAAGAACCACTTAGAACTTTTGCAACATTACCTGATAGCAAATAGGGGCCGACCTCTTATTTTAAATTAGATGTACGAATTCCGTTTAACTGCTGATTCTTTTTTATATTTCTAGCACGGAAATTTTCTCTGGCTCCTTCAAAAAATATGGTTATAAACAACCTTAAGTATTTTCAAACTTGTAATTCCTCTTGATGGGAATATATTCTAAGCAAAAAGCTTTATCCATTACAACATTATTTATAGTAGCAAAAAGTTTTCAAAACACTTAAGCAGATTAATCATGATAATGATAATGGTGGTTAAATAACTAGATATGAAAATAACCATTGTGAAGCAATTAAAAATATGATTGCCATTACATCAAACCTTTAGTATAAGTTATTATAAACATACTGTGGCATAAGAATGTGCATAGATAAAATGTAATTCAGCAGAAAACTGCCTGTACAAATATTTCTGTATTTACACACTTGAAGATTTATTAAGGTCAACAAACATATTTCTCATGAGAACCTGGTATCCATATTGATCCCTAATGATCAATATTATGTCATAGCTGTTCTTCAAAAAAGCTGAAATGATGACCTAAGAACCATTTTAAATGTCCTTGTTCTAATTCTGGCACAGTAATTTAATGTTAAATTATTTAAAAAATGAAAATATTTACTTGATAGAAACTTCTATCTAGTAAACTTGACTAAATTCACATAGACTTATCTTTCAGTAGGAGGACAAAGTATCTATGGTTATTTTTATTTGGTGCAAATACTTTCAAAAAGATAGTTACAATTCTCTTTGATATCTTAACACTAATATTAAAATCTGATCTTCAAGTGGTTAACTTGGAACTTGGATAAATGTTCTGGAGGCAGAAGAAGGAATCATGCTGAATTTGTTTATTTGTTGTTTGATTGAACATAATAAGCATATCTCTGATCCCTGCGATATTCTACTTCTCAATTACATTTCTTTCAAGCCTTAGATGGCTACTTTTAACATGGTATTTGAGAGGAATGCTACAAAAGTGGGAGGATTTGCATTAAGTTATTGAATGGCACTTAACTGTGGATATACTTGGCATTTTATCGTTTGCTCAACTGTGTAATCTGCAGCTTTATTTTCAAATAAATATACTTTCAATTTCTGTATCACACCATTCTGTTTTACATGCCGTAATTAGAGTCAATATCAGGAAACTGAATTATGTAGTTATGCCAATGAATCTTCAAAACATTTGTATATCAGTCATGATATTTTACACTACCATTTCCCAGTAACAGGTACATGGAAGGATTTGCCCATTCACCATCTATTCCTGAAAGCCAGTGACCTTCAGTTGTGCAATCAAGTTTCGGTTTTCTTCATTTTAAATAATGGCGTTCTGCTGACACTAAAAGTGTTTTTTATGTTTAACTGTGGTTCCACCTCACAACTCTGACTGTTTTAATTTTAACCAACAGTATTATAACGTGCAAATGAAACAAAGAGGGAATGATCATTATTGGTAGAAAATGTCCAGGAGAAATAATGCTACCACTACTAGAATTGAACATCTTATAAAATAATAACCATAGAAAATATTTAATATGGGCACAAAAGTTGGGTTGGTGATATAATGAAAGGATGAGAAGAAAGAAGAAACTAGTAAGGGAAGATGATGACTTTCATGGGCTTTCCAATTCAAACCCAGCTGAATCCTGTCTGTGTAACCCATCTATTTATGGTCTTAGCTAAGCGTGAACTTAAAAATAACTTGTTTCTAAAACCATTAAGAAAAATTCTCTGTAGATTAAAATAGCTGCACTGTGAGTTGATTTACAATATTATTTCATCACTCGTTCATTTTCATTTCAGTTACTTATTCATAACTTTTCATTGAGTAATTACTATATGATGAGCTCTGAGATATAATGGTAAACCTTAAAAATTTGACGTCTTGTAGGAGAGATTTATATTAAAAGATCATACAAATGTATAATTATAAAATAAACATAAGCCTTTTGCATTTATTAGATTTCCATATGTTTTAGATTCACCCCAAAAGGTCTAAATAAAATGACACCTTAAAGCCAGATTAATTGGTATTTATTCTGATTATTAACGATGATCAAGATGAGGGAACATTGGAAGTATGGCCTGACACAGAGAAGAGGCATGGTGAGTATCTGTGCATAGTTCCCGTGTTACCTGGGCTGAATGCAGCAGAATGACACTGCCCACTGAGACGTGTCAAGGTCCAGCCAGGCACACTGGCCCTGGAGGAAGTCTAAGTCCAGGGGACTGTTTTCCTTTGTAACTTAAGATGGACTGATGGCAAGGAAGATTACAGGAAGGAAATAACTTGATCTAAACATTCTAGAAAGATGGTTATAATCCTATCTAATAAAAGACAAAGATGCTAATTGACCATACCTTCGCTATGCCCATCAGCCAATCAGAGCGATATGCAAATTAACCGCTAACAAAGATGGCGGCTAATTTGCATACTGCAGGCAGGCGGACCAGCGCGAGCCGCCATCCGGGCCCCCGTGTGCGGCCCTGGGCAGCGGGGCTTGGCGGTGCGATCAGCCAGAGGAAGCCCTATTCTTGCAGGAATCTTCCTGAAACAGGCCTCTGGTTAAAAATATTAGCACTGTACACGTAGGTGTAGAAAACCGGCATAGCTATTTACAAATACTTAAAATAGTCCTACGGTCTAAGGCTAATTTATTAATGTGTCATCTATACCCTCAGTTACTCTTTTTAAAAATATATATATTTTTATTAATTTCAGAGAGGAAGAGATAGAAACATCAATGATGAGAGAGCATCATTGATCAACTGCCTCCTGCATGCCCCCTACTGGGGATGGAGCCTGCAACCTGGGCATATGTCCTTGACCAGGAATCAAATCCAGGACCCTTCCGTCTACAGGCCGACGCTGTATCCACTGAGCCAAACCTGCTAGCAGTGGTTCTCAACCTTCTGGCCCTTTAAATACAGCTCCTCATGTTGTGACCCAACCATAAAATTATTTTTGTTGCTACTTCATAACTGTCATGTTGCTACTGTGATGAATCGTAATGTAAATATCTGATATGCAGGATGGTCTTAGGCGACCCCTGTGAAAGGGTCGTTCGACCACCAAAGGGGTCGCGACCCACAGGTTGAGAACCGCTGATCTAAAGGCTTTAGGACGCACTGATGTCATCTATTGAATCTCCGCAGGCCCCACACACGCCTCTGGCACATTTCTGCCAGTCCGGGGCACTGTGTGGATAGTTTTGCATTCAGTGGTGCTCTGATGTTACTAAAGCGGATTCGGAGAATGTGCAGGGGGTAGACTTTCGGATAAACGAGACATGGCGGCTCCAAGTGCCTTTGTTAGCATGTCGCTTCAAAAGCATGCTTTGTGATTCATGGGAATGAGCAGAGTGAACACAAACACTGAAACACATTCAGCTTCTCTAACAGACAGGGGGAAAACATGCGTGTATTAAGGGCATCGCCTACTGTGTGCACAGACGTGCTGTGGTATTGCTGCTCCCTTAAAATCTATACACCGATTACTACAGAAACGAGGTTCTCCCCGTGTTCCCAGGGAGCCAGTCTGCGAGAATGATATGTGTCGATACCCTGAAGCCTCAGAGGAGCAAGTAACTGTTTTAACTCTCCCAGGACCCCCTTCTTTGTCTGTGCTGCCATGGAAACCAGTCTCTTGTCCAACATGAGTTGTCCGATAATTAGTCTTGAACATTCTTGATTTTGAAGTGAACAAATCAGTCTTCTGCATCAACATTGTGACATGCCTCAAACTCTCTCTAGGATTGTGTTTGACAAAATCCTCTCTGGTTCACCAAGTTATTAAAAAAAAAAATACTTATTGAGCAACTTATATACACAGAGCGCTCTGGGAGACACCGAGAGAGGTCAAACAGCACGTTTAAGACTCTTCTGGATGAAAGCGGCCACACTTCAGCTGACCTTAAACCTGCTGTCAGAGTCCAGAGCGAGACTCTCCTTAGCGACCCCACTCCAGTGCCCGGGTCCGACTCCACACAGGACTCCTTACCTCAGATGCCTGACGGGTTTACACATTTAGCTACTGCCGATTTACTCAAAAATTTACCAATGGACACTATGACATTGCCTCTCAGAACTCAGAGAAAGGTTTACCGGGTATTTACAAATACTTTGTATGAACCCTGTTTGTTCCTGACTATTTTTGACTCTGTTCCGTGTATACATTTGACCAGGAATTATTGATAACTGATGAAAAAATACACAATTTCAGGGTGGAAGGAGCTAGCAATCAGATAAGAGAACTGAGGCATTCACAAAGCTAACTACATCAGAACACATGCTACATGACAACGGGTGAAAGACATATCCAAATAAGAATCGTAGTTCCATGAGAGATCAGTTCCAGTGAGAGTGATGAGCACAGGTCCCAGGCAGAGTTCACGTGTGAGCAGATGCTGAAGGTATTTCATGTACAGGCCCTGCGTGTGTTCTTGGCAAGGACTACCTGGCCCAGAGCGCAGAAGCTTGTGAAATAGGTCAGAGCACCCGGTTAATGTGGGGGTGGTTCATAGATAAGGAACCATTACCTCCAGGCTGACTGCAGCATTTCTCCTTTAAGTGCTCGATGCTCTAGGAAACGCTATACAAATGCCACTTATATTAGCTATTAAATTTGCATTTGATCGTTTCTTTCAATATAATTGTATGTCCCCTCTAAGTATCCAGTATAACTGATTAGAGAAACATATGATAAGGAGATTAAAATCAGTGTCATGTAACCTACAGTCCCAATAAATTCATTCCCCAAGTTAAAATCTCTAACTTAAAAAAAAGTCTCTAACTTAGCCCTGGCTGGGCGGCTCAGTTGGTTGGAATGCCGTCCTGTAAACCAAAAAGCTTGTAGGTTCGATGCCAGGTTGGGGTGCATAAGGAAGGCAACTGATTGATGGTTCTCTCTCACATGGATGTTTTGTTTGTCTTTTTTCTCTCTTTCTTCGACTCTCTCTAAAAATCAATAAAAAAACATATCCCCCAGTGAGGATTAAAAATAATATATAGATAGGGTGTCCTAAATATGTATACACACTCTTTAAATAATTATAAAGGCAGTGTTTATTAAAATACATTTCATTTTGAAAATTGAGCTATCAGCTGTTAACATGTGTACACATTTTTGGTACATCCTGTACACATAAAATAAATTGTTAAACTACATGTACATTCTAAATGATAGGCACTGTAATAATTCCCCTAAATGTATTTATTAAAGAAACTTTCCATTTTAATCCTGAGTATGTATTTGAGTTAAATAGTGTATCCCCTAATACTGCTTAAGATCAAAAATAAAAAGATACTTGCATATTATTTCCTTTTTAAGTATCCCCATGCATTATCAGAATTTAACTATAGTGTCCACTCGTCAATAGGTTAAAATGTAGTTTTAAAGTCTGCTACTCTATTCACCATTTCACGTGGCAAACGGAACCACCTCCTCTTCGCGTGCACCTCCTGGCTGGAATGGTTTAAGATTTCGAAGGTTTCCTATTTACTCACATTTTAATGATATACATTTCTACTTCACTGGTGGAGAAGGCTGATCAGTCACGGAAAGGTCAGTTAACACTAAATAGACCCTTTCCTTATGTAATTACAAAGAATCGTATCTTGTGCTGATGGCACTGTGCAGGGAGTGGGTGATGCAGAGAATTAATCCGCCGCCTGGCCGGCCCATGGGATAGAGATTCCAACACAATAACCACAACTTATTCTAATTATGCCGCTTTAAAGGTCATCAGCAGAAGGAGTTAAGGAATGATCAACTAACTTTATCATAAAGTATGAATGTGCTACATAAGTGCAGATACTCAGAATTGTGCCTGGAAACTGCATTACAAATGAGGAAAAAACGGACCTAAATGGTCCCAGAATATACGTATGTTGTGGCATGAATTAAGTAAGCTCATTGAAAATGAAAATATATGATATTTGTGACTTCCTATTGATGTGGTCAGGCAACCTGATCTCACCTTATGTTTGTAGACACTGCTTAATCTTGAAAATATTTTTTTAAGTTTAATGCCAATTTCATTGCAACATTCATGTTATACCAGAATTTAAATATTTCTTTTCAAAAACCATTTGTTAAAAATAGTGTATGCTGATTATATTACACGCAAATACTAGAGAGGTCCATGAAGTAGAAAATCAAAGTACCTCTTGACAATAGCTGCCATTTTTATGCCCCAGAGAGAGTATTAACAATTTGGTGGAGGCCCATAAGGGATAGAAATTTTAAAAACTGGAGGCCAGAAAAGTCAGTTTTTTGTTCAATACCATGCAGGCAGAGAGCAGTATGAAGGCTGGAGACAGTCTTAACATCAGTCTAATACCCTTTCTGGGAGTATAGCACTTCCTAATCTTGGATGTGAATTAGAGTGTTAAGACTTCTGACTGATATGTACTAGTATGAATGCTCTAATTTCTAAATATTCTATAGAATTACATCAATCTTTCAAAATAAACTGGATGCTCATAGAGAAAAAAAGTTCTTCGAATTAAAAAAAAAAAGTCCCAGTGTGTTTTCCTTGGGATGAAGAGCCAGGAAACATTAGGCTTATTGTCACAGAGGGGCCGGATGTCAGTACAGGAAATAATTTTCAGTCTAATAAGATATCCTCTGCGTAGAATTATTATTCATGCTTTCTCTTTTTGCTCCTTTCAGTGAGATACGGAGTCAGATATTCCTCTTTCTAAGAACTCAAGATATAGGCATCTCTAGTTACCTGATGTTGTTTTTCACCTTAGGGCACCATCCAAACCTGATAAAATAGCTTAAGTGGAAATAGGATTTAAAATACCTCAGGCAGAGGACATACAAATGGCCAACCGACACATGAAAAGAAGCTCAACTTCACTACCACCAGGGAAATGCAATCAAGACCACCACAAGACATCATCTCACACCTGTCAGAAAGGCCATTATTAAATGGACGAGAGGTAACAAGTGCGTTGAGGATGTGGAGGAAAAGGACCCTCCCCACTGCTGGTGGGAGTGTAAACTGATGCAGCCTCTATGGGAAACAGTACAGGGTGCCTCAAGAAACTAAAAATAGGGCTTCCATGGATGCAGACATTCTCTTTCTGGGTATTTACCCAAAGGGGAAAAACACACACACTAATCCAAAAAGACATATGCACCTGTAATTCACTGCAGCATTATTTACAACTGCCAAGACACGTAAGCAAGCTTAAGTGCCCATCCGCAGATGTTGGACAAACAAGAGTGGTTCATATATACCATGGAATATTACTCAGCCATCAGAAGTGAAACCTGGACACGGATGGATCTAGAGGGCAAAATACTAAGTGAATGAACTAAGTCAGACAGAGAAAGCATAGATACAGAGAACAAAGTGATGGTTGCCAGAAGGGTGGGATGGGGGATGAGCAGAAAAGGGGAAGGAGAATAAGAAACAAACTCTCAAAAACAAGTATATAAGTCATGAGGATGTAATTTACAACCTCGGGAATAGAGTCAGAAACATCATAATAGCTATGTACATGATCAATAGTTATTAGACATTGTGGTGATCACTTTGTAAGGTGTATAAATGTTGAATCACTATGTTGTACACCTGAAACTAATACAATCCTGTATGTCAACTATAATTAAAAATACATTTTAAGTAGGATAAAATACCTAAGGCCATTTTCTATAGATACTGATCTTGAGATGCATCTACTCCCCCAAATAACTTAATCCCAATATGGAAAATCATATTCTAGAAGCTGGGATCATCCCGGCTTGCTGCCTATTTTATACTGGGAATATCTATACTAATAAAAGGGTAATATGATAATTAGACCGGGTCGACCCAACATCTTCTGGATGTCCGACTTCCTTCTGGACAGTTAGGGGGTGGCCAGGATGACAAGGGGGCACTAAGGGGGCAACCAGGCCGGCAGGGAGGCAGTTAGGAAGAGACCAGGCTGGCAGGGGCCAGTTAGGGGGCGACCAGGCCAGCAGGGGACCGGGCCTAAACCAGCAGTCGGACATCCCCCGAGGCGTCCCGGATTGGAGAGGGTGCAGGCCTGGCTGAGGGACATCCCCCCACCCCTGTGCACAAATTTCGTGCACCAGTCCTCTAGTGCAGTGGTAGGCAAACTGCGGTTCGCGAGCCACATGCGGCTCTTTGGCCCCTTGAACGTGACTCTTCCACAAAATACCATATGTGGGCGTGCATGTACAGTGCAATTGAAACTTTGTGGCCCACGCGCAAAAGTCGGTATTTTGTGGAAGAGCTACACTGAAGGGGCCAAAGAGCCGCATGTGGCTCGTGAGCCGCAGTCCACCAACCACTGCTTTAGTGTATTAATATGTGGCGAAAAGTGTAAATATTAATATTTTCAACTTTTCTTTGAAAACAGGCACTAGGTAAGCCTCAGTGGTATAATTCCATACAATGTATATCTCCATCACCGCAATCTGCATGATGTATTAGTATTCATGTTTTATTAACATTAATTTCTACCTTTTGTGACCTTTGTGTCTTTTAATATTTTTACCCCTGTGTGTGGGACAAAGTCACCTCTCAGTAACTATTATTGAACAAATGAATAGGTGAGTGAAGCTGGATAATAATCATGCCTGTTGAATGCACAGCTACCTACACAGAGAAAATGGGTGCACTGGAGAGTAATGATATTTATTTTCATCAGAGTAGCTCATGAAGGGGTGTGCATAAACAAGCGGACATTTCAGAGTATCACACAGGGGTGGCATTTTATAGGGTTTTGTTTATTCTGTAGAGAAACATTTCACAATTACAGGAATTTATCCATTTACATGTTTACTGAGGAAAATAATAAGGTTTCCAGTTCTTTAAATCCTAGTTTGTAAAAGCAGTTCACTGTATAATCTCTCTGTGTTGCATTCCAGTTTACTTGTAGGTTTCCTTGGAAGACTAACAGAAATCTAAGCTACCTGCTTTGCTGCCTTTCTACACGTTGCTAAGCTGTCTTCTTACAACTCAGGAGATTAAAATTAAAAAAAAATAGTAAGACAGTCTCACATGAAATAACTAGCTGATTTTTAAAAATTACAGAGGCTCTTCAGGGTTGCAGATGGATAGGAACACTTTAAGAAAAAGGAAAGTATGTAAGAATACAAAAGCAGCATTCGAATAGTCTTATCCCAGAAATTTCTGAACAAAGCAATCCTGCATTCCCTGCCTATTTCAGTGACTTATATATGAAGAAGTGATACACGCTTTAAATAGAAACCACACTTTATACACCACTCTCTTCAGAGCATATCGGCAATGCGACTCAGTGTCCTGGGATTCAGCCCTTCTTTGGGCCAGGTTTCATTCCTACCTCCTGTGCCAGGGTCAGTGTCAGACCAATTTCTCTTCCTCCTGAAAGTTTCTTTTATTTTTGTCAAAAGAAAAGAAAGGAAAAGAATAAAAGAAAGAAAAGAAGGGAGACTGAGCCTCTGGAACCAAATCCTACATCCACTCCAGAAACTTCAGTGTTGTCAAATGTCTACCTTCCTTTGACCTCAGAGTAACATTTGGCCCGAGGACAGCCATCATGTGGAATCCTGTTCAGATGCTGTTGGGTATGGAAATTTGGACCCTCTTAAAAGGAGAGACTCATGAGCTTGATTTTGTATAAAATGATATTCATGGAAGCAATCTGAAGGCCACGTAGGCCATCCATTCTTCCAGACCCTCATGATCACATTAGCCCTTCGGAAGGTATGTCCTTGGGGCTTCTCGTGGCTAACCGTTGGCGCTCTAGTCCCGGAAACCTGTGAATATGCTACTCTTCATGGCAAAGGGGGGCTTGAGATGGGACTAAGGACACAGATCTTGAGATGAAGAGAGTTTTCTGACCATCTCGTTGGGATTATCTAATCACGTGGATTCTTGAAAGTGAAGAATCTTCCCAGACTGAAGTTCAGAGGAAGAACGGAAGCAGCAGAAGAAAACTGAAGCACAGACCCATTTCCTCCTCTCCCTTTGGAGACTGACGGAGGAGGCTGCGAGCCAAGGAATGCAGATGGTCTCTGGCAGGTGCAAAGAGGCTACCAGCGGGCAGGAGAACAGGAACCTGACTCTCACCACAAATCAGAACAAGCAAGGAAGCAGGCACCTTCCTCAAGTCTCCAAAAAGGAACGCAGCCCTCCCAACAACTTGATTTGAACCCAGTGAGACTCACGTGACTTCTGACATTCAGGGCTGGACTATAATAACTTAGTATCAGTTTAAGCCTTTAAGTTTGCAGTAATTTATTATGGTAGTGATATGAAACTACTAAGGTGATCCAGGTATTGTGTGAGCTAGTAGATTTAGAAAAAATAATAATGTTTCATAAAAACTAGTAGTTTAATGGTAGAAAATCAAGCATTATAGCTTCTTTGCAACAAGTTCATTAATAAGCGAATTTAAAAAAAACTTCAATAACTCATTCATTTTGTATGAAACATTTGTTTTCTATTAGTATGTTAAGTAACTTGTAGCATGTCAATAAACACTGAAAAGTCAATTCTAACATGATATGGACTATGCCATGAACCCCTAACTAAATCACTGCTTATGTTAACAGTGATAGATAAACTATCATCTCTAATTCAAAATAATTTTTTCATCCACTTGACTATTCATCAATTATATTTTATAGTGCTAAAATTAAAATTAGTGAAAAATTCTAAGTAAAACTTTCTCCAGTTAATAATAATTAACTTCTTTGCTGATTAGCTGACCATGCAAATGTTTTTACAAAAGTGCTTGCACGTTTCAAAAAATTGTTTGAATTAGTAAAAATTTAACATGTAGTTTTTTTAAAAAAAAACAACCCAACCACCAAAAAACTGTTCTATTAAGAGATATTGTTTCTTCTAGGGAAATTATCCAAGACAAAAACAAGTCAGCAAATCAATCACCCCTGCCTGCTCTCAGGGCCTTGCTTTTCCTTTCCTGCTGTGGTTCTGGGCGTGTTTCTGCACTCTGGCTCCTGAGCTGTCAGCTGGTGGGCTTGTAGCACAGTAATGTATTTGTTCTTCCTTAAGTCGTAGCCGGGTCCAGCCTGCCCCCTCTTTCCAAGTCAGATGTAGTTACTACAAGCACGATTCAAGTATGGTGACTGATGCAAAACCCAAAATATATGGACAGGCTAAGAAACTGTTGGGTGAAGAATTCTTTAAACTTTCAGAAATAGTAACCAACTATGACAAATGTACTTATAAACAGATTGCTGGGCTTCTGAGATAATCACACAGCTTTATGTCTATGTACATAATGCAAGGGACATAAACTTGTAAAGCTGCTCTTTTAATCCAGAATATATATTCAGTACTCACCTTATTCTGTTTTATGAAGAAATGCAAAAATTTTGCAATTTTTATACATCCTTTATAAAAGGTTGCTATACGTAGTTATAAGAATTGATAATTTTTTTATAACTAAATAGCCTTACAAAACCACCGAGATAAAAATATGGAAGAAAATCACCCAGAAGCTTCCCTCATGCCCATTTGCTGTCAGTAACGAATCACACCCCCCGACACACAGGCTTTGTTGGTACTGATCTGCATATAATTATGATCCCACAGTGTTCTCTTTTTTGAAAAAAAAAAAGTTTCAATTACAGGTGACTTACAATATTATATTTAGTTTCAGGTACACAACATAGTGAATGGACATTTATATAACGTGACGTTTTTGGTAGATATACTAGTATACTTGTATATATACCAGTATACCTAAGTATTTGATGTTTAGTTATTCATTTATAATATTTTCCTTTCTTTTTTAAATATATTTTATTGATTTTCCACAGAGAGGAAGGGAGATAGTCAGAAACATCAATGAGAGAGAAACCTCGATCATTTGCCTCCTGCACACCCCCTACTGGGGATGTGCCCGTAACCAAGGCACATGCCCTTGACCACAATCGAACCTGGGACCCTTCAGTCCTCAGGCCGACTCTCTCTCCACTGAGCCAAACCAGTCAGGGCTCTTTTCTTTTTTAAAAAAATATGTTTTTATTTATTTCAGAGAGAAGAAGGGAGAGGGAGAGAGGGATAGAAACATCAATGATGAGAGAGAATCATCAATAAGCTGCTCCTACATTCCCCACACTGGGGATCAAGCCTTCAACTCAGGCATCTGACCTGACCAGAAATAGAACCACCGTGACCTCCCAGTTCATAGGTCAATGCTCAACCACTGAGCCATGCTGGCCCTGTAAGATTTTTATTTTTTTGTTATTTGTGGCTAGTGCATGGAAATATATTTTTACTTATTTTCTATCCACTGACTTCCCCAAATTCATGAATTTTAGCAGTTTATCTGTCGAATCCTTTGAACTTCCTATGTGCAAATAATATTTTCAAATAATTGTAGCTTCTAAAACCATCTTTCATCATGTTAAGTGAATTATTTTATATTTCTAGTTTGCTGAGAATAATCATGAATGGCTTTTAAATTTCACAAACTATTTTTATTTTCTATTTTAAATTTCTGTATCTATTGAGACTAAAATTTGATCATGTTTTTCCTTCCTTTGTTAATGTGATAGACTGTCTTTATTGAATTTCTTAAGGCTAGAAATTGTTTGCTTTGATTTGGGGCAAGTCAAACATCCCCCTAACCATTTTTTTTGCATGGTTTGATAGCCCATTTCTTTTTATTGATGACTACTATTCCAGTGTATGTATATACCACTGGTTTTTTATTTATAACTAAAGGCCCAATGCACGAAATTCATGCCAGGGGCTCAGCCCTCACAGCCCCAGCTTCGTCCGGAAGGACGTCCAGAAGGTCGTTCGGCTGTCTGGTCTAATTAGTATATTACGCTCTTATTATAATAGTTTTAGGGCTACAGTAGGGTTATTCAGTGTGATTCCTTTTTTCAAAATTTATCTTTGTTGTTGAAAGTATTACAAATGTCCACTTTCATTCTTCCCCCTACTGACTCCCTCCTTCCTACACCTACCCCTCCCAAGCCTTACCAACTTTGCATGTTATTAGCTACCTTTTCTCAGTCTATTTATAATAAGAAAAAGCAGCCATTTATTTAAACACAATCAATACAAAGATAGCAGTAAGATATAAGAGGAATAACAGGTTATCAAATTTATTATGTACTAAGTGTGTAATACTATCACCCTCTGTTCATGAGAATAAAATTTGCCCCAATGGCCGAAATGATGGTTATAAAAATAAAATAACAAAAGTGTAAGTGAAAATCCATAGTAAACTATAAGGAAGGATTACTAATATGAAATTCAAATAATAATTATTATAGTTCATTGTAGCTCTATTTAATAAGATAATAATGAAATATGTAACTTGAATTTTCTTCCCTAGTGCTTATATTTTTCTTGAACATTAAACTAGGCTTTTTCTATTGATGTTCTCCCCCCCAACTTTTCACATTGCTAAAACTGACGAATGAGAAGGTTTTAATGAGTCTCCACCAAACTGTTGTATTAAAGATGAAGTATTTATCCTGCTTTCATAAATTCATAAATTACATATCAAAATTTAAGGTGGATAATAAGTTTCACCTTTATATTTTGGTAGAAAAAATATTGTAATTGTTCATAGCTTTAGTATAAACGTAGTTTTCTAAAATGAACTCTCCGGCCTAAAACCACTCAGATCCATACCAGCAGTCTCAATTTCTCTCCAGTTTCCCATATAGAAAAAAATGGACCAGTAACCAAATTCTTTGCTCACTTGGTTAGATAACTCCATATATTAATTTTCTTCTTATATCCAACCTTTGTGCCAAGAAAAAAGAATTAATGGAAAAATTAAAAATAGAAGATAGATGATCATGTCCAATCAAGCCTGCTAATTATATTCAAAACTTAGATTTACTCTGGAAAAAATTAGTTTTGGAGTTTTCTTTCTCCTTAATTTTCCAGCTAGATACCTTATTCATTTATTAGACAGCTGGGTGATGGAATTCTGGGATGGATTATGTTTTCCTAAACGATAAAGAACTCAGCGCTGGAAGAGAATACAAAGGCAGAGACACGCTGTCTATGGCAAGCTTCACTCCGTCCACTTTCCTTTTTTAAATATATTTTTATTGATTTCAGAGAGGAAGGGAGAGGGAGAGAGATAGAAACATCAATAATGAGAGAGAATCACTGATTGGCTGCCTCCTGCACGCCCCACACTGGGGACTGAGCCCGCAACACAGGCCTGTGCCCGGACCGGGAACTGAACCATGACCTCCTGGTTCATAGGTCCACATTCAACCCCTGATGCACTCTGTTCACTTTCATATCCAGTCAGCTTTAATGCTGGATCATCATACCAAACATCTTCCCTATTATCATCTCTCCATTTGTTTTTGGTGATAATTCTGTACCCCTGCATACATTCTTATGGCCAGAAAATAGTGGGGGAATTCCAGCATTTTCCACAGAGGGAATATATAAATGTCAAAGGAAACCCATGCTGATGAAAAGGCACACCTATACATGAAACTGTGGGCCTATGGTGACTATGACAAACGATTGTGATTTCTGTTCATACAAACCAAAGGTATTTTAAACAATTTTTACAAAAATAAGGTCATAGTCTTTGATGAGAGATTTCTCTTTATAAGAAAATTTTGTAAAGCACAACTTGACATATGCATTTCTTTTTAATTCCCCCTGGAATATCAAATAACAAAAGAAAACACACACTCAACAAGATTAAAAGTGTGCTGATGGGGAAACCATGATGAATTAAATTATAATTTAGTTTTCCTGAACATTAAAACTTTAAAAAAATATTCTATACTCTTGTGCACATTTAATTATTTTGTGCAAATTATCTGTTTAAAACACACACACACACACACACACACACACACACACACACACAAACTCCTGGTATGTTTCAAAGCATTTCTTGTATTGGCCTTTGATCTTGTTAGAAACAGACTTAGTGACTTGTCATTGGTATGACAATCCTTAAGTGACTTTAGAATAAGCTGGGGTAAAAACCCTAAATAAATAAGAACTCTAAAATTAGTAAGAAAATCATTTGTGAGGATATTAGCTGTCTTAAAATGATCACACCTACCTAGTAGATCTTACTCAGATGAAATTCATTGCCTTAAAATTTAACATCTTGGCAAAGTCCTCAACACTAATTAAAATAATAGCAATGGAAGAGCATCCCCAATTACTCTGTTTAGGATAAAATTACAAGGACTATAAATCTCCAAGCTTCAGGGCATAAACTGATCACCAGCTGGGGTGAAAAAGAAATGTCTACCTATTGTGTAGTTTTGCAAAATTAGGTACATTATATGTTTTACTCCCGCAGAAACATCTGGTACAGGCTACTGTCTGAGAGGCTTCTGGACTGAACCCACGGACACTCCTCGGTGATGTTACAGAAATTGTGTGGTTGCACGTATATATATAAAACTAAAAATTGCTAAAGAAATGCTGAATTCTTAATATTATTGCTTCAAATTCTTCCCAAGGTCATTACAGAAGTCAGATAGAACACCAGAAATTCACAAGAGCTGGTGTTAGTCCCTTTGTCATACAACAGAGCCAACATCACTACAGACAATATTTGGTAGTTTCCGCAGGGGAACATATAAATACATTAGTGAAATGCCCGTGGACTCTGACCTACTACGGGAGATGCAATGAGTGCAGTAAATGATGTCCTGCAACAGCTCTCCACCTGCCCCTGTTTTTGCTACTTGGATGACGTGGCTGATTTAGTTTCAGACAAAACAGATGTAAACCTGCGTGAATAAAAGGACTACACTCGCAGCGCTTCTCAACCTGTGGGCCAGGAACAATGAAAATACATCCTGCATATCAGATATTTACATTATGATTCATAACAGTAGCAAAATTACAGTAATGAAGTAGCAATGAAAATAATTTTATGGTTGGGGGTCACCACAACATGAGGAACTGTATTAAAGGGCCGTGGCATTGGGAAGGTTGAGAACCGCTGGTAGAGGGTCTCTTCTTGCTTTTACTGGATATGATGAGAAGGAAGAGGGAGGGAAAGCCTGGGTGTCAGAGAATGACTGCAGCACAGGGTCTGCCTCTGTCCCGAGAATGCTGCCCAGAAGGGGCCTGGTGGTCAATGTCACACAGAGCAGCCCGGGAATATAGAGGGAGCTCAGCAGCCAGAAGGGAGTAAGTGAGAAGAAGACCATTGCAATGGAGATTAAACACTGTGTTTTCAGAAATCATTACTAATGTTTAATAACCACTTAATAGTTATTAATCAGTTACTAATTCATGGTTAATAACTATATACTGGTCTTTTGTCCCTCCGTTAAAGGAGCCTTCAAAAAATCCAAAAGCAGAATAAGAGGCAAATAGCTTTTTATCACGTTCAGCTATCTTCTATCAAATTCCTGAATCACAAACCTGGCAATATAGAGGCCTGCAGTTTTTTTAATATTTAAATTTAATTTAAATGCCTTTAGGATAGTATCTTTCCAGTTCATCTTCGTCCCTGATATTCCTTAATGACTTAGTCCTAGTGTTTTCATATCCGGAAATTGCACTCATGGACAGTAAAAGCATTAATGCTTACAAATATTAGTATCTGTATAGCTCCATTTTATATAATTTGCTTTATTGCAATGCACTACACCCAGAGTTTGTTACAGCTTTACTGTAAGAGAATCCTATGAAAAAGTCAATTTTCGACATCCTTTTTCCCCCATTAGAAACAAAAGTAATATCAAGGTTTAAAGCCCCTATTTCTCAAACTCTGTTCACCACAATATTCCGTAAACACTTCAATAGAATCCCAACTAAAGCTTCAGTAGTCCCTGGACAGCGACGGAGTTCCTCCCCATACATTTCTCTATTAGGCTCTATTCGTGTATCCGGCCCTCCCCCTCCACCGCCCAGAACAGGACTCCATTGTGTATGGGCTTTTCATAGTTCAGTCTAGACCCCAGGTGGGTTCCTGCTGCACTTTTATGCACTTTCAAAAAAGTGGCTCTGGCCCTGACTGGTTTGGCTCAGTGGATAGAGCGTTGGCCTGCAGACTCAAGGGTCCCAGGTTCGATTCCGGTCAAGGGCACATACCCAGCAGGGAGTGTGCAGGAGGCAGCTGATCAATGTTTCTCTCTCACCGATGTTTTTAACTCTCTATCCCTTTCCCTTCCTCTCTGTAAAAAAATCAATAAAATATATATTTAAAAAAGTGGCTCTGCATCAGTCAGTCCAGGTTCATTCTCAGTTTCCTCTGGAAACAATCTGTTAACAGCTAGTCCTTAGGATAATTGCATTCTAAGTAGTCACATATCCTGGCTCTAGTATAAATGATATAGCTATCATATATACTAGAGCCAGTATAAATGATGGCTATATTATTGCAAATGAGATGCATTCTAAAATTTCATCTTGACTAAATTAATACCAAATGAAATTTGAGATATTTTTCAGCTCAAAACTTTTTAAACAGAAAGAATTTTCACCGTATTTTCCTAATATTTTCTGACTTAGGATTTGTGAACCATGAGCCCAGGGTGTGCCAGGCAGATTCCAAATCCAGGGGGTAGCGGCAAGCTGAGCTTCCACAGAGGTGGCTTCGCCTTTCTAAACCTCCACATACCCCCAGGGACTTCTGGGAAATTTGGGAGCTTCGGGTTATAAGTGCTCTTAAGTGAACCGCGTCCAGCACAGCCAGTGGTGAACCTGCGGAGGGGCAGTGAAGGATTAAAGAAAACAGACAAACGAATATAGCTGGGGCCAGGTGGGACACTGTTCTCGGATGGAGAGACAGTGACACAGCCTGTAAGCTGAGTCTTTATTTTATAGTCAGCAAAACAAGGGAATGGTCAAGATGTTTGCAATATTCTCGTCAGTTTCAAATCTACTTGATTACATGCACCTGAGAACTCTATCAAGCTTTGTTTTGGCAGCACTTGCTGCACCTCCTGCAGCCCACATTCCTCAGCCACCTAGGACTGCAGGGTCGGACCATAAGGTCAAGCTCACAACCATAACCTTTGGCTATAATTGTGCTGGGAGGGCTTTCTCTCCAATCTGGGACTTGTATGTGGCTTTTCCACAAGAGGACTGTGCCCTCTCATCAGTCCGAGGCTTGAACCTGTCCAAACGCTGTAGCCGCTCTCCCCACTTAAGAACGTCTGCTTTGGAAGGAAAATCAGGATCTAAAGACTAGTCGAAAAGTCTAAGGTAGGAATGATCTCAATTAATGTTACAGAAGTAAAATTGGGGGTTAATATCCAAAGTTTATAAAGAACTTATAAAACTCAACTTACACACACAAAAAAAATCCAATTTTTTTAAAAAAGGCAAAGGACCTAAATAGACACTTCTCCAAAGAGGACATACACATGGCCAATAGACATATGAAAAGATGCTCAATGTCACTAATCATTAGAGAAATGCAAATTAAAGCAACAATAGGTTATCACCTCACACTTGTCAGAATGGCTATAATCAATAAATCAACAAATAATAAGTGCTGGTGAGGATGCGGAGAAAGGGGACTTCCCTGCACTGTTGGTGGGAATGCAGACTGGTGCAGCCACTGTGGAAAGCAGTATGACATTAACTCAGAAAATTAAAAATGGAACTGCCTTAGCAAATTCCATTTCTGGAAATGTATCCAAAGAAACCTAAAACACTAATTCGAAAGAATATAAGCTCATTGCTGCATTATTTACAATAGCTAAGATTGAAAGCAACCCGAGGTCCATGAGAGGCTAAAAAAGCTGTGGTACATTTACACAATGGAATACTACTTGGCCATCAAAATGAAGAAAATGTTACCCTTTGCGACAGCATGGATGGACTTGGAGAGCATCATGCTAAGTGAAATAATTCAGTCAGAGAAAGACAAGTACCATATGGTATCACTTACACATGGAATTCAATGAACAAAAAGAACTAACAAGCAAAATGAAGACAGACTTATACATCGATCAAGTCAGGCGGCTCTGGTGGGGGGGTTGATGGGAGGGTGAGAGATTGAACAAATAAGAAAAAAAAAGAGCAAGAATTCATGGACATGAAAAAAAAAAGAAGCAAAAGTTAAAAGAGTGGCTCTGTGTTAGTTTTGTGTGGCTGCATAAACAAATCACCACAAATTTAACAACTTAAAACAACACCCACTTACCATCTCACAGCTCTGTGGGCCAGAGCGAGGGTTCTCTGCTCAGTGTTTCCCATTCAAGGTGTCGGCTTCAGAGTTCTCACCTGAGACTCCACCAGGGCAATTCGCGTTCAGCCCCCTCAGGTTATTGGTAGAATTTACTTCCTGTCTGACTGAGACCCCCGTTTTCTTGCTGGCTGTCAGCAATGCCTACTGCAGTGGGACCCTACTGACTTCCTCAGGTCCTTACCATTCAGCCCTCTCCAGTTTCAAGCCAGCAACCAAGAATCTCCCATCAAAATCCTTCCTACACTTCAAATCTCCTTTCCCAGGAAAAGCCCAGTCCCTTGTATGGGCTCACCTAATTAGGTTAGACCAGATTAATCTCCTTTTCTTACAATCACCTGATTTGGGACCTTAATTACAGCTGAAAAATCCCTTCATGGCAGCACTTAGACTGCTGTTAATGGAGTAACTGGGAGAAGCTGTGTGTCATATAGCAGGTGGTGAAAATCTCAAGTTCAATCAGGAAAGCAGAACCACGTACCCAGATAAAGGAGCATCCTCATCTCCGAAGATGAGAGATACTGAGAAGATTCCGAACAAACAGGCCTTGCTACGTTTCCCTCAGTTTCCTGTGTTATCGCACACTCTTTGACCTCTCATGTTTCCACATCACTATTGATTCTATATCAATCCATAAAAATATTCAAGTTTAACTGCTTCTCCCGGTCTTTCTTTATAACACTAATGCCTTGTGGGTCTGAGGCAATGTCCTCCAAGATGTAGTAGCTGATCTTAATCAGCATCCAACATATGGTGCTATTTCTTCCTTTGTCAGGTGCATGAGTCAAGGGATGAAAATGGAAATGGCTCCACTCTCTATTATCCCTAATGTTCCACTAGCAGAAGTTTTGTTTTCCATCTCCAGGCCTTAGGTCTGCTCATCCAGAGGTTTTTAGATCCAAAGAAAAGGCCTTCCACCAGTGAACACAACAATTATTCCACTGAACTAGAAGTTGAGATTTTCCCCAGACCATGGACTCCTCTAAATTAACAAACAAACATGAGGATTACTGTTCTGTCTGGGTGATTTATTCTGATGGAGAAGGGGAAACTGTCTTGCTACTACACAATGGGAGTAACGAAATGCATGTCTGAAATACAGTCAATCCTCTAGGCATCATCTCTTACTACTCCCACATCTTATGATTAAAATCAATCGAAAATTATCACAACCTAATTCAGGGAGGACTGTTAATGGCCCAGTATTCAGGAATTAAGGTTTGGATCAACCCAACAGGCAAAAAACCATGGCCAGCTGAGTTACTTGATGACAAAAGAATATGAAGTGGGCAGTGGAAGAAGACAGCTATAAATACTATCTGTGACCACATGGCCAGCTGCAGAAATAGACTGCGGTAGTTATGAGCATGTCCTCCTTATTTTGATATATGTGTGTCCCATATATCCCAAATATTTTTTGGTTTCTCCCCTCTCTTACCCTCTAATCCAGTGGTTCTCAACCTTCCTAATGCGGAGACCCTTTAATACAGTTCCTCATGTTGTGGTAACCCCCAACCATAAAATTATTTTCGTTGCTACTTCATAACTGTAATTTTGCTACTGTTATGAATCATAATGTAAATATCTGATATGCAGGATGTATTTAGGCAACCTCTGTAAAAGGGTCGTTCGACCCCCAAAGGGGTCGCGACCCACAGGTTGAGAATCGCTGCAATCATATAACTGATAGATAACTCTCTTATCCCAGGATTCTAGTTTCAGGTATCAAAAGAGAAGAGGGACATCCCCCCAGGGCCTGCATCCTCTTCTGCAGAAAGGGTTAGCATGTTTTCACATGCATGCAGGGGAGTTGCATCATTATAGGTAGAAATTTGACTTTATTTTCGTCTTTATTTGGAGATTAAGAATGGTCCGAGGAGATATGTTGGGGCCTAGTTGACATCGGGTGGACTACGATGGCTTTTCTGATGTGTCAACTTGGCCGGCTTTCATCCCCCAGTTAATCAATCAGACACTAATCTAGGTGTTGCTGTGAAAGGCTGCTGCAGATGTGATTAAATCCTTTAATCAGCTGATTTAAGGAAGGCAATAATCCTAGATAATCTGGGCGAGTCTGACTTAATCATTGGAAGGATTTGGAAGCGGGGTGAGGCTTTCCAGGCGGTGAAGTGGGGAGTGGCAGACAGATACAGAAACAGCTGGAGGGAAGAAATTCTACCTGTGAAATTCTAACAGCTTCAGTCTGTGCCCTTGGGCTCCAGCCCACATGCAATTTATCCTTTACAAGGACCTGCCCTACAAATTTTGGGTTTACTTAGCTAGTCCCCACAGTAGTCTAAGCCAATTTCTTGTAATGAATGAATACACAGATACGGAGATAGGTAGATGACAGATCTAGATGCAGACACAGACATCCCGATCCTACTTTTGTGTTTGAAATCCAGCTAATACAGGGGCCATCTTATAAACCTGCCCTCCCGAGGCTTTCTGGAAATGTAGCAAGCTACTGTAGCAATCACAGATTCAAAACAGGCTAGAGACTAGTCATGGCTACTAAAGGCATCATCATCCTGGGAATATCACCGGAAAAGCTTCACTTACCTCTTCTATACTTTAGGGACCTACATTGCAGAGTTGTGAGCATCGGATGAGAAAAATACAAAAGTATCCTGTATATTCTAAAGGACTGCACAGATTTCGCTATTTAGGCTAAGAATGCCTGCATCGTTCCTTCTGCTCTGCTCCCAGGGAACTACTGAAATGAAAGTCCATCGGAATTAGGAAAAGGTCTCTGACACGGGTGTGAGCTTCTGAAGAACACTTTATATTGATTAACTAAAGCCCTGGAGTTCGCAATTTCAGCCCCAAAACAGTGATCTGACCTTGTGGGGAGAGGAAAGATATGACAATCTTGAAATTACTGGTGTGGAATTTTCATTACATTTCATGTTTATTTTGCCTTCATAGCATACACAATGCTGTTAGTAAAATTAGATCATCTATGTGAAAGTAAGAACATGCAGAAATAATCTCCTGCACTCCCACCTAAAGTAACTACACAAAGACAGCCTCCTCATAGGTGAAACCATATTCTTCTGAGGAATTGAAAGCTAACAGCCATGGACAATAAATGAGCAACAAGGCCACTAACCTTGGATTTAATTTCTAGACTTAACTCATTTCTAGGGTCTGTTATTGACCCAGAAAAGTTGAGTGGACCGTCTCTGAGGGACTTCGGTTAATACCCAGCATATGCTTGGCTCTTTAACAGGCCTAATTATGTTATTATTCTCAGGTCATTTTCAGGTGACTTTATGGTCTTCTTCCAGGTGAGTTTCAATGTACTATGAAACAGTCCTTGGAGCAATCTATCACTTTCTTAATTAAGTTTCTCGTAGGCATGGTCAGTGGAAATACCCCGCATTTTAGGTGATTGGGACACAAAGAACGAAGAGCACATGCTAAGGTTTGACTTAGCAGAACCAGATGCTCTGTGACCTAGAATAAGTATCCCAGTCTTAGAAAATGAGCTCTAAATGCATAGGGTATAACAAGAAGACTTAAGTAAAGCAAAGTCAATGTGATTTACACTAATTTTTATGATTAGAACAAAACTTTCCAAATAATTATCAACATTATACCCAGGAGGTGTTATCCTTTGGATGGCTATATCTGTACAGAATTTTAATTCAGTTCTCACTCAAAATCTTTGGTAACAGATAGGATCCCTAGCAAAATTGATGTGTTTCTCAAAAATCTGAACTAAAAATGCTGGGGAAAGTATATTAATTTTTTAAAGGCATTAGGGAGTAGCTGACTGGGACAAGGACTTAGCAAGTTCATTCCCTCTTTTGAGATGTGTGAATGATGAAATTGTTAAATTATGACACAATACAGGGCTCTACATGGGAGACAGAGGTTGTGCCCATAATGTTAGTAGGATTACTAACATATATGACAAGAATAGCCAAGACCTAGAAATTACATGAATAGGGTCTCGAGGAGATTCCATGTCCTACCTAGAGACAAAAATATTGACTCCTAAACTCTGCCCCATGTACAGATCCTTGAATGAAATGCTACACAGTTATGTTTGAAAATAACATGTAATAATTGTCTAAATGTTAGACTTCTGTGATTAATATCACAGATGTTTTAGTTACTATGTTTCCCCAAAATATGGATTCCTAAAAGAATTTGGAGTACCACATAATTTAAATGATTAGAACTTCATAGGATAATTTGGCATATAGAAACCTGAGTTACCCACGGACACAGGAAACAGACTGGCTGGGTGCCTGAGGGGAGAGGGGTGGTGGTGACAGGATAAAGATGGTGAAGGGATTAATTAAAGAGCATATATGCATGTCCCATGGACATGGACAATAGTTAATGAAGGCCAAGGGAGGGGGAGCTGGGAATGGGATGAGGTGGGCAACGGGGAGGTGGGGAGGGAGCATCTGCAATAATGTCAACATTAAAAACTTTTAATAAAAGAAAGAAACTTGAGTTACCAGATTTAAGTTGCTTCTAATCCAAGTATCAATTAGTTATGATTATACTGTCCAAAGGTCAAGCTAAGTAGAGCAAAACTAGAGGCCTGGTGCACGTGCTCGGCCGGGTCCCTAGGCCTGGCCCGTGATTGAAGCGCGAGCATCTGGCGTGGAAGGGCAGGTCCCAGCAGACCTCAGGGGCCTGGGCAGCACCTGGGCCCCCACGTGCCCCCCTCCGCCTAAGTCACGGCACCCTAGTCCTCACGCAGAGATGCGGTGAGCGTGGCCGGACGCTGCAGGCCAGGGCACAGCGTGGGCCTCGGCCTCCGGGCAGCACCGCACGGGAGTCGGGTGGGCAGCGTGCTCTCCCTGGCCGGCCTCGCAGACGGCTCCTGCATGAACCCAGGGGAGCCCGACCGGCCCTTCTGTCCTGGTGGATGCGGCCCATCTTGCCCAGAAGAGGCCCCATGGGTGCGGGGCAGGCTCCTCACAGGTGCCCAGCACCTGAGCCCTGGGACTTCCCTAGGGGCGTGAGCCCTGGCTCCTGGGGGAGGGTAGCAGGCAGAGTGAGAACAAGCTGGACAGACACCCCGCATTCTCACCGCACCTCTGTCCCCTTCACCCTCACCCCCAGGTAGCTGACAAGAGGTCATAGCCCTCACTTGGGCAGGTGCTGCAGGAGGTTGGTCACCGCCACCCACTCCCAGTTCCTGGTCCCAGCCCGGGTGGCCCCATCTGCAGGGTGATTGGTCAGGGCTGCCCCCCCTCCTCACCCCCAACCCGGCTCCCTCAGCACCTGGGAGCCAGGTGGCAGCCCCCTCCTACCCGCCCTTATCTGTGGGGGCCATCGCGGGGCTATTGGCCCCCACTCCCATTGCCTTGGCCTGGCGCCACCTGCTCTCCTGCTCCACCATCCTGCCATGGTCCTGCTCTCCTGGAGGCCCATCAGGCCAGCAGTGCCTCCACTGCCACCAGCTGCCAGGGACACATCCCTGACACCCACCATGTTCTACACCGCCCCCTGGTTGTCAGTGCACTTCATAGCCAGCGGCCTAACTCCTGGTCTCCCAGTTGAACTCCCAGTGGAACAACCACCCAAGGGGACAATTTGCATATTAGGCTTTCATTATATAGGATGAGTTTCATGATTTTTTTCAAAGTTAGCATACAATAGGTAATCAGTGCACTTGGATATAATTTCAATAAACACATTTGAGAAGGAGAGTGCTCTATTGAAATATTTAAAAACATTAATGTAAAAGCATAAAAGTACAATCGTTTTATATATAACCAACTAATTTAGATTATTCAGTCTTACAAGCGTCCTCTTTGCTTGGGTGTACCAAGCCAAAAATGCTCTATGGAGAGATAAGATGCTTACATTTATTTGCATAAAATGTGGGACTGAAATACTCTAACAGGGCATGCTTTTCAGCTTCCTTCAGATACGTGTGTCGAATTCACGTTTACCCAGTAACTGCAAACTCTTCCTGTAAAAACCAACATGCTCTAGCCAAAGTTGTTTTAAATCATTTAGAAAATTAAGAAATAGAGAAAATAGCAAAAGGTATAAAAATCTGAAGGATAGAGATTTTAAAAGCTGACCTTCAAGAAAATTTCAGAAAAATCCTTAATAAACATAAGAACAATTTCCTTCAAATAAGGAAACAACTGTGAGTCTTAGACGTTCTTCACTCTCCAAACAAACACATGTCAGCCTCCTTGGGTACAGTTACGGTTGGTGTCAAATTCTATCAGATTTGAGATGAGGCTTTGCCAGTTTGGGAGCTGAGGGAATATATTATCTCAGGCCACAAAGGGTTTCGTAAAAAAAGGTTGAAGGAGATGGGAATCCCACACAATGGTTAAGAAAGTCAGCAAATAAATTACAAAAACTGTCCATTTGCCTGTCCCTTTTAATCTTAATGTCGTATTCAAACTATTGGGCATGTAACTGAATATCTCAACTGTACCTGAGGAAATAATGGAGCGTGTCCCCGCAGTAAAACAGAACGGCACTAAACTGATGAGTTTAACCCAGCAGAAAGAGCGGCTGTAAACATGACAAATGCCTGCTATTGATTTCAGGTTTAATTACTCTGTGCCGCACTGACAAAGCCCATCAGATGTTGTTGTGAAGTGTAAATGGAACAGACTACACTTCACTGCCCATAGGAAACTGATGGTGTCTGCAGTTTGCATTGTTTACTTTATCCTCCGTAAACTCCAGCCTTGATCAAATTAACAAGTGCGGCTAACCTCCAACAAACTACACCGCGCTCTGGTTTTACAGCAACAGCCTTGGAACAACAGTTCAGCGGCATCTCATGGGTAACAAATGCCAGCCTGTGGCGGCTGCGGCGCCCTGTGGCCGGCTTCGGGGTCTCGTTCCCCAGCCCGAGGGGTAAGGGAGCAGGGGGAGGAGTGCTTACACTTCCTACCACTGTGGGGTCCATGGAGGCAGCCGGCACCACCATCTTCCACAAGGGGCTCCTCAATTCTTGTTTCCGGTTTCCGACGTTAGTGTTTCAAGAACATCTATAATTATCACTAACTTTAGGTCCATTGCTTTCCAGCTTTTCCCTTCCCACTCTCTTCTCTTACAGATATAAATTGTATCTTTTTTCATTTGGTTTAACTTTTGGCCAGGGGCGATTCATTGAAAGCTGTATCTGAAAGGACCGATCATTCAAAACACTTTCAAAAGAACATTTTCCTCAAGTGGATGGAAGGTTACACAACTGACCTATTATTTGCTTTTCTCCACACAGGGTGTCAGAATCTGCTAGCTTATCATCAAAACATCAACAGAGTGCACTAAATATTTACGCATCCAAAGCTTCCTGCCAACAGGTAAGACAGTAAGACAGGATGGCCGCGAGCACTGGTGCTGTGTCAGGACCTGCCTGAGTCAGATGCGGGCCTCTGACCCCTCCCCCGGCGCCTCAGGTCAGGCCTCACGGTCCGCTTCCCTGGGGCTGACTGCTGGCGGGGCCTCCACGCTGTGCCGGCTGATGGGCAGGACCCTGGCCAGGGTTTTATGTTCCCGGTCTTGTCAATGCCTCGCACAATGATGGGAATCTATTTCCCAGTTTAAGCTCCCCGCCTGGCAGGCCTCCATTCCTCATCCTGTGTTTGTCACCTACGGAGTCCCCACAACCTCTCCTTTCGCCCTGCATCATGCAAAAGAGAATGCCCCTCGGGCCAGTACAGAGCTATGAGTTCCAACATAGAAGGAAATTTGCATTAAAGGATAAAACAGCATCGGATCCAGCCAAGCCAATTTTTAAATAAATACCAGATTTCTCGCAGAAGACAGACCAATTACCAGCTACTTAAGTGGCTTGAAAGGCTAGTTTAACAATAATAATAGAATGTTAACTATAATCTTACAAAATTCCTAAACTACTCCAGATGTGCCCGATCATTTGTCAGAAAATTAAGTGGTGCAAAATCTTTCCTTGAGTTAAAGAAAACTGCAGAGTACATCCATTTATTTGAAAACACGTATTGAGTGCTCCCTCTGGCTGCTAGGTGCCGGTTATCCAGTGGTGAAGAAAATAGATCTTACCCCCAGTGGGGGGAAATAAAAATAAATTACTCAAATAGTTATGTGGTTGGCACGGCAGTAAGTGCTATGGAGGAGAGGGAGAAGGAGCGACAGGGACCTGAGGAGAGGCACCTGCTTTAGACCAGAGGCTTCTAAAGGTTTCTCTGAGCACGTGACAGAGACCCGAGGCTGAGCTGGCGGGAGGGGGTGGGGGGGTTGGGGGGGTGGGGGGAGGGTGGCCTGTGTAAATGGTGAGAGCCTGAAGCAACTGAGGAGCAAAAAGAAGCTGAATGAGCCCAGTGAACTAGGTGGATGATGGCCTCAGGTTTGGGCGGGGAGGTGGGCGGTGGTTGGGTCGGACAGGCCACGGTGAGAGTTGTAGATTCCACGCCATCTGGAGCCCAAGAAAGCCACGGGAGTAAGTTCAGCAAGGAAGGATGAGAGAGGAGGGGTTTTGTTTGTTGTTTGTGTTTTTTTACTTAAATTCAATCCTGACTGCTCTGCCAGGAACTGCTCCAGGGCCACAGCAGACAAGTATGGGCGGTGACCAATTAGGACCAGTTAGTGACCAATGGCGTAGTTCACACCGAGGACACTGGTGGCTTGGGTGGGTGGGGGCTGTGAGGTGGATGGATGGAGTCCAGATAGTGCTCACAGAAAATCAGAATATCAACAAATAAATGCTCCTTCTAGGCACTGCATATGCATATACAAAGCATTTCGTGTATCTATTTGATATATGTTTAGTATATATCAAATTATTACATCATGAATATATGTAATACAGTAAAGTTGTTTTAATTTTAGATTTCTTTACCTCTACATGTTGAAATTTTTTTCAGTTGTTTAAAAAACAATACTCCTGGACATTCGTTCTTCTGAGTATATGGATTCTCTGTGGACTCTTTAAATATGAATGGAGACCCGTCTCTCAGCGACACTATGAGCGGCAGCAATCTGAGCAGTGTGAGAGGTTCGGGCTTAAACGTGCGCTGTCTGTTACAGTTCAGAAGCATTTCTAGATGTTACTCTTAAAGACCACATCCCCACGATCGCCTGATACTTTTAACTGGTTACTTCGCATTTTTCATGGTGGAGAGAAAAGTGAAATCGCTGATGAGGTCGGGGAGGATGCCCCCTAACCCTCCACCTGTTTCACATGTTACCTGACCGGCCCTCAGTCATGGGGGATGGACGAGGGACCTAGCTCATGCCCCCAGAGACACCCTGAGGCAGAGGGAGACAGCGAAGGGCACTCTGAAAAGGTGCCCTACAATCTCCAGCGTGGATGAAAATAATTATGGATTCCGAGCCAACTCAGACTGTGTTAGCAAAACTCCCAGCTCTGGACTCGAGCTCCTCTTGTGTCTGTCCCAAACTTAAGGTGAGAGGAATGTGGGTTTAGTTTCTCAGAATTAACAGGAAAAGACAGTGTTCTGCTTCTCTTAGCAAACCATTCTTTTATATATATATATATATATATATATATATATATATATATATATATATATATGTGTGTATGTGTATATGTGTGTGCGTATGTGTGTATGTGTGTGTCTGTATATATGTGTATATGTGTGTGTATGTGTGTGCGTATGTGTGTGTGTGTGTGCTGATTTCAGAGAGGAAGGGAGAGGGAGAGATAGAAACATCAATGATGGGAGAGAATCACTGATCAGCTGCCTCCTGCACGCCCCACACTGGGGATCAAGCCTGCAACCTAGGCATGTGCCCTTGACTGGAATTGAACCTGGGACCTTTCAATCCATAGACCCGTGCTCTATCCACTGAGCGAAACTGGCTAGGGCTTAGCAAACCATCCTTATTAACTTACTCCTTTCCTTCCCATTAGTACACACACAACATCTCATCTAGCCTTTAAGACAGTTGATCTTGACATTTGAGAAACACAAAGACAATTATTAAAATAGTAAAATCATATGTCCCACTTTTATTTTTATAATGCTTTCTAATAACTTAGTAAATATTTATGAACTGAATTCATCTATCAAAGATCCACAGACCCTATAGAGAAGCGGTTCTCAACCTGTGGGTCGCGGCCCCTTTGGGGGTCGAAAGACCCTTTCACAGGGGTCGCCTAAGACCATCGGAAAGCACATATATAATTACATATTGTTTTTATGATTAATCACTATGCTTTAATTATGTTCAATTTGTAACAATGAAATTGGGGGTCACCACAACATGAGGAACTGTATTAAAGGGTTGCGGCATTAGGAAGGTTGAGAACCACTGCTATAGAGAAGTTTAAAGAACTGAAGGTTAAATTATGCAATGATTTGTGGGAAACCTAGGTGAGTTTTACCCAACAGGTAAGCATTTCTTAATGTAAGTATCCAATCATTCACACCCAAATACTGAGTGACTACTAAACAGAAGGCTCTGAATGAGGTGGGCATCGCTAGGAATAGGAATGAATCAAAATGCCGTCGTCATCTACCTTATTTAGAATACCAGATGCATTAATTCAAAACTGCCCTTTCATTTAATTACTTCGCTTCGAACTACTGAATCAAGATGCCCATGGCCGTGGTCGGACTAAGCACTGGAAGCCATGGGCCCTCCATGCAGAGAAAATCAGTGACTAGTGCTTTACTCTGCACCAGGGATGCATCACATAATCTGTCACTGTCCAAATACAATTTCTTTTTTTTTTTTTTGTAAATGAGTCAGTCACAAACCTCTGATTGCACCACTTCAAATGCAAATAATTCTGTTCCAACTGCCTCTTTACATTAGCTAAATGAAGTCATCAGTAACCAAAATTGGAGAAAATCTTAACACAACTGTCGTAAACAACTTTTAAAGTTTTATATCCCATACGAAGGAAACTGTTATGAGATAGTTAAGATTCATTAGAGATATCCACCGGATAGGACTCATATTCGAAAACAATCATACTTTCCCCCATCACCGATAGTGGCCAGAGCAAATTATAATCAAAGATAGATTTCTTGGAGGGTGATGATACCATTAGACTTAAGAAATTAAAAATACATGAAACTTTTGAGTTAATGAACAGGGTCCTTAACTGCTCATTTAATTCAAACAGCTGTTTGTTAATGCCCTAAGCAGTGTCATAAACTGTGAAAATACTGTTGAGTGCAAGACACTAGTTAATGCTATAAAGCAACACATGCTCTAATATTAAAAGGATTTAATGGGATTAATAGAGAATAAAACATTAACTCCCTATTATGAGGCTTTAGAACCCAAGGGCAAATTCTGGCTAAAGAGGACTCTGGTTCTAACACCACAGAAAGTGAACTCCGGCACCGTACAGCAAATCATGGCAATTTTATACCCTTGAAAAAAAGTGGAACCCTGATAAGATCACATCTGTTCCAATCACATACTGGATAAAATCACTGTTTACTAAAGTCCTAAATAACTAAAAATGTGGAACCCCACAGGATCCCATCTGTTAATGCTACAACTTGGATACGGCCCCATTAGAAGATTTTCATATAATAATGTTCTAGCATAAAATAGTGAAGAATTTGGATTTCGTTTCCTCAATTTTGTCTATAGACTTACACGATGGTTTGCTGCCTATATATCACTGTGAACTATAATGTATTTTTCTTACGGGTGTTTGCTATAATTGTAAAGATGAAACCAAAAACTGATTTGAAACACTAAATTTCAAAGTCTTTCCCCAGGAATTTTAGAAATTTTAGTTTATGTAGGCTATTTCATTCCTTACGTTGCATTAGAGATTATTTTATAGGCAACTGATAATATAAATAACTTCATAATATGTCATAATATAAACTTTAAAACAATGTCCTTCTTGACATTTTAGCTATTTGCAAGTACATGAAGAAATTAAATTCTGGACTGAATATGTGATTTAACTCAAAGAGAAATGCTTTATGCTTTCATATTATTACTCTTTGCCAGTGTCATATTTAACTCAATAGCATACCTGAATTTCATTTTAGACTAAAGTATTAAAATAGTTGTAAACTTAAGTGTATAGTTATTATTAAAGAAGGAGAACTGATGGATTAAAAGAAAAAGTTAAAGTAGATTTTATAAGAGTGGTAAGAGTAAATAATTTAAAATGTCAAAATATAGCAGACTATAACTTTTGGAACATACTCTATCTTTTAACCATTGCAATATTTTAATTTTCTTAGGATACTATGTATGTAGAGCATTTTAGACGTTTGTTTTAAGCAAAAAAATTTTTTAAATTGCCACCATTTTATTGTAACCTTATGTGCTAGGCACTGTACTAAATCATTATATACTTTAATCCTCACACAAAAAATTCTTGAATATGTAGTATTGGTATACCCATTTTACTGATGAGGAACATGAGCCTCAGAAAGATAAACCAAATTCCCAGGATTAAATTTTCAGAATTGAAAACTGGGAATGTCCGGTTGCAAAGCTCATATTTATAACTATGGTATTCTTATGCCTCAACAGGCATTCTCTCTGCATAGAATATAAGGAAATTAAGACTAATAAAATAAGGCATGTTAATTAATAACTGGATGGGATTAATGCAAATACTTTAGTTGTATCATTTCTAAAAAAAAAAAATTCTACTTGCAATAAATATATTAACTTCCTCTTACGGGCTTCAGATTGGACACATGGGTGTCCTGGGCAGGTTAATATTTTGTTCCCCTTTGAAGCCATTTCCTAGATGAATTGTGTGCTTTTCATTGGACAAAAAATAATTACACGATTCATCAAAACTTTCCCTGGCTCTGGCTGCCAGCAATTTGAAGCTAAATTTGTTTAAATATTTATTCAACATTGATTCAGCTGGGATGAGGAATGCTTGTGGGAAGGCTGCTTTTTTCATTCCCACTTCAGCGTGCTCCATTCAGTGATAGACGAAATTAAAATCTGTCTATTATGAAAGAAGTTGAATGCAGAGCTCTGAGCTAATGGCGGCCATATTTCCAAATTATCCCATTGATGTTTTATTGAATGGAGTTTTAATGATCGAATTCATAATGATTAATTTTCTATCTGAAAATATTTAAGAGAAAATTGTAAAGGTCATTTAAACTATCGATTACTGTAGGGTCTCTCAGCTTTATGCCTGTATTAAATCAGTCTTCTATAATGCAGTACAGTTAAATTGCACTAACATAATTTCTTTCAAATATAACTTCACCCACTAGAAAACAAGTTCTATTTAAAAATATTTGAAGGCTTGTCAGTTTTGAAGCCATCAAAAGAAACAACTGGAAAAAAAAATCATGTCAAAAGAAAGTTATGAAAGTTACAAATTTCAGAGGAATAAAGTAATAATTTCAAAATTAAAGTGGGATATTAATTTTTATTAGAAGTATATCCTTGATGATCATATAGGATAATATAATTATCTTAGAATTATAAACATAATCTGTTTCCTGTGGAAACTTTTCAAAACAAAAAAAGATAGAAAATTTAAAGTAAAAGTAATTTGCTATACATCCTATTTGGAATGTTTGAGTTACAGACAACTTTTCAAGAACTGTGTTTGACAGAGGAATGTCTTTCTATAACCTGGGAGAGAGGATACACTGTGAAAAGCAGGTTCACTGGTTTATTAACTAATCTTTTTTATTTTAATTGAAAAGCATCTCTTTCTTAAGGTGTCTTTTATTTTAGTCCAGTGGTTCTCAACCTGTGGGTCGCGACCCCTTTGGCGGTCGAACGACCCTTTCACAAGGGTCGCCTAAGACCATCCTGCATATCAGATATTTACATGACGATTCACAACAATAGCAACATTACAGTTATGAAGTAGCAACGAAAATCATTTTATGGTTGGGTCACAACATGAGGAACTGTATTTAAAGGGCCAGAAGGTTGAGAACCACTGTAAAAATTAAACTTGTATCAGGTACTAAAAACGGTTTCAAATATTTAAAACAATTCAAGACTATCTGCACATATAAATTTATCCATAGTTAAGATGACTATTATAAATTAACAATCACACATAAATAGATAATAGAAAAAGATAAGTAATTTATTTAAAAGCAGCATTCATAGAAAAAAGAAGTGTGAGATTTTCATTCAGTTTGAGAACTGTATTTTTCCTTTTTCTTTCAATAAATAGTATCTATTTCTTTCTCCTTATTGTTAGGAATAGCAAATACAATTTTTCTAAATAGTGTTGATAATATACCATTAACAGAGTAATTCCACAAATAAAACTACAAATAGTACACAAATAGTGGCGGCTTGCTGGAAAAACGCTTTTATAGTTCAGTGTCCTGTTTGTTTCATTACCAATGTAATTTGTAAGGATGATGTAATAATGCAGCAGAATTAAAACAAGAAAGAAAAGTTTGCAACAGATTTCCATTCCCTAACCCTAAGAGTTGTTAAAGGCATTTTAATTTCCCAAAGCAAAAGATACAATTGTATACAAGATTCTTTTTTAAGCCTAACCTTATTAAAAAATAAAAACAACATTAAAGAAACCTATTCTCTATTTGGAGCAAGCGAATTTATGTTAGTAACTCCAATTAACTCTAATGGGAGTTACATGAATAAATCTCAAAGGCACTACGAAGAAAGGAGTTTTGCTGTTATAGGGAATGCAGAGAGAAGAGTCCAGAGATGATATCATGTGAACTGTTGAAATGTCATTGAAGACATCTGTGACAATTAGTTGAGACAACAGAAATCTATTTTAAATTCTGATGCAATGAATTTGTATGTCATCATAGAATCCAATATATGCCAAACTATTAACCCCTGAATAGGATTTTTGAGGACGCTTATATTTTTTTCTGATTCTAGTTCAAATTGAGGAATGGAACTAGATTTAAGAGAAAATGAGTAAATCAATTACCCCTAAATCTTAGTACCCTCTAGATTTTATAGAAAAGAAATAGCTTTGCTGACTTGTAAACATACCTATTTCTTAGGGCCTGTTGTAACATATACTTTCCCTTTCTTTTCTAAGTTGAAAACATATTTTAATATGGTTTTATTGATCTTAGGGAGAAAGGAAGAGAGAGGGAGAGAGAGATAGAAACATCAATGATGAGAGAGAACCACTGATTGATTAGTTGCCTCCTGCATGCCCCCCACTGGGGATCTAGGCCTCAACCCAGACTTTGACCTGGAATTGAACCAGGGACTTCCTGGTGCATGGGATTGTGCTCAACCAACTGAGACACACTGGACAGGGCTAAATACTTTAAAAATCAAATTTCACAACAAGCATGTGAGATGTCTGTTATTATTCTACAAATTTTAAATATTTTGGTGATTGGAGAGATTATTAAGAGCATGCCCAACTTGCCCATGTGAGTAATATAGGTGCCTCTCCTGCTCTTTGGACCTCTAATCCTAGGGTCTGAGAAGCCACACCACTTAGGGTCTATTTCAATATGTGTCTCTTTATGAATGGCAAAAAGTTTACATCCTTAATTATCTCAAATTGAGATGTTTTCTTATAAAGATCAAAAGCTAGTAACTTGATTCTATTTAAATAAAAAATAAGTAAGGTATAAGATATCTCAAAAGCTTCAAAAGTTTGAGATACACTTCTTGAAAAAGTAATTCACCTGGTGGAGGCAAAAATTAAATTGGTTAGTGTGATGAAATGGTGATGATTTTGCCTCCATTTAGATGCTTGTTAAATGTGAGTCAACCAACTCTGCATGCAATTGTACAGGAAGAGAAAAAACGAAAGAATATATACGAAATGCTAGAAACGTATGGATTAAAATTTGCATCTAAGAGATAAGTTATAATTAAGGATTTTATAATAATTACAGGTCTGTAGGAACAGTCTTTTTAGAACATGTAGATCTACCCTTTCTTTTTATTTAAATTCTACATACATATACAGAAACATATTCCTAACAGTTATTAGGGAGTTCCTTTTGTATGTTTTGTGAAAGTTCATAATACCAGTTAGGATAACTGAAAAAGGCTGTTCCGAGAGATCGTGTCCAACATCTGCTTGGATCTCAGACCTGTCTCAACATGTGCCTATTTACAAATGGCATTTTTTAAAACAGTAATTATAAGCCTGCACCCTTAATTATCTCAAATGTTTTGAGAAATTCTCTAATGATGATCAGAACATTTGAATGCGACTGAAAATATTAATGGTAGCTACACAATGTTAGCTACTAGCTACTGAAACATGTAACTATAGTTTATTCTAGCCATACATTGGGGTTACATTTTCAAAGCTGACTTGAAAGAAAATGACCACTGACTTCCAAACAAGATGTTTGTTTTGAATCCAATGTTAGAAACAACTAAAATATCCCGTTGTTTCTCCTCCCTCTCTTCTTTCCTTCCCTCTTTCTTTTCTCTCCGTCCCTCCTTCCTTCATTCCCGCCCTTCTTCCTTTCTCTCTTCAATCCTCCTTCTAATATTTATGAAGCAGCTGGTGTCAGATTCTATGCTACTTAATGCTCAGGATAATTTCTACAAATTTAACTTTTTCATAAAAATACAGATTTAGGTCAAACAAATGATATTATAAGGAATTAAATCAAAAAGGCTAGCCTGGCTGATGTTGCCCAGTGGTTGAGCTTCGACCCATGATCCAGGAGGCCAAGGTTCGATTCCCGTACAGCGCACATGCCCTAGTTTCGGGCTTGATCCCCCGTAGGGGGCGTGCACGAGGCAGCCAATCAATGATTCTCTCTCATCATTGATGTTTCTATCGCTCTCTCCCTCTCCCTTCCTTTTTGAAATCAATAAAACATATTAAAATTTAAAAGGGGCTACCCTTAAGAAGGTTAATATTAATACTAATGTAAACTTTCATTTTAGCATTAGTGTGATTCACATCATTGTAAACTCCATTTATTGAAGAGAACCTCACCTATTTGAACAGGTATTTGTTCAATGTAAACAAAGATTCAGAATCTTTCCATCTTTTAACTAGGTAACGTTGTTTTATGTTCTAGTCATACTTCATAAATCCATTATAAGCCCATCTGGAAAAGCAATTATTTCCAGGCATCAACTAATTTACTAGACTTCCTTCTCCATGGCTATGTGCTTTCTACTTTAGAACACCAATTTCCATAGCAAATCGGGTGGATTTAGTTTCTGCGTCCCTGTTTCTCTCTAAGCTAAATTAAGAATGTTATCATCGTAGATGTAGCTACTGGCCAAGTAGAAGGTGAAGACCTGGGAGTCACAATCTCACGGGCAGTTAGAGGGGCCAGGTCCCGAGCGCTTCTCCTCAAGGCTCTTTCCCCGAAGGCTACAGCCGAGCAGCTCTGTAGTCAACAGAGCAATAGCAAGTGGACAGGTGCACACTTAGAAACTATTCTCTCGCCATTTGCTCTTTTGCACAAGTCATTTCATCTCAAGGTATTTGAAAATGCACATCTATGATATAGAAATAATAATACCTAGTGCAAATGGGGAAATTTATGTAAAAGGTATAAAGGTATGGTCATTTACATCAACCAAAAGTGAATTCTTGCTATATAAGTGTTAGGCCACACTAACATTCTAAACAGTCAGGAGATACTAGTTCCTGAAGTTCGGTTCTTCAATTCTTTGAGTGTCAACTATCTATTAGTTTTTATCTCCATCTACATGAGAAAACACAGAACTCACTTTTTTTTTTTTTTTTGCAAAGTACAAGTAACATCCATTGGAAGATTGGGGATTTATTTTACACTTAATGAGAGTAAGGAGAATTAGATGAAATTTGACAGAGGTTATGTTAGCAGTAAAGCAACATAAAAAACCTTGAATGAAGTATTCAGACATATATATACACATATATACACACATACTTAAATATGTATATTTGTGTGTCTCCATATACATGTATAAATCTATATATGAAATATTCAGTATTTAAATACTATATTGAAAGACAATCAAAGCTTTGCATGAAGTTATTCAGACTAGTCTCCATTCAACTAACATTTTTCATTACAACCACCAAAACACCAAAAATATATAAATAAAACCAGCATGTTTTATGCAAACTTTCTGAAAGGTTTTATAGAATCACCTGATTTCCTTACATACTAAAAATAACTGATTTACTCAAAATCTCGTGACTTTTGAGGGAAGAAAGGTTTTTCTCTCTCTACAGCCAGTATCTGTCTGATCACCTATAGATATGAATAATTAGTGTTTTAGAAATACATGGGTCACTATTTTTCTGATGAAATAAAAAATTTCCTACTGTTCAAAAACTAATTTATTTTAATAAATTGCTTTCTTTTGTAGATTGCCATGTTATGTATACCTGTTATATATTTATGTTTTTAAATGAGATTTTAAAGTAATTTTATCATATTAATACATTGTTGGTAAGTTTCCTTCAATTACGTTTGAAATATTGAAATTACATAAAAATAAAAACTCCTCAGTTAGGTATCATCATAATAAAAGTTAAAATTGGTAAATATGTACAAGTCTAAGAAAATGATAGAATTCTAGAAAACAACTTTTTAGAATTTATATGTTCTATGTAAAGATAAATTTCAGGTTTTATAAAAATTATACAAATAATTATTAATGGTTCTTTTAGTATTTAATGACAACATCTGATAGAAAAAGCTTCAAATTATTGTATTTTAAATATAGGAATAAGTATCCTATCTAATAAAGAGGGAATATGCTAATTGACCCCCACAGCCAATAAGGAGGGGATATGCTAATTGACTGTCCCACCCTCAAAGATGGCTGCGCCCAGTCCCCTCATCCCTGTTGGTGGGCCTGGCCACTCGACGCACCTGCCTCCAGAGTCCCCCAGTCGCCTCAGCCCCCCAGCCGCCCAGGGCTGCCCAAGGCTCAGGTAACCAGGGCCAGCCGAGGCTTGTGCTGCCGGCAGTGGCAGCAGCAGAGGTGTGATGCGGCATCGCCTTCCCCTGATCGCTGGGTCGCCTCCTGCCCCTGAGGGCTCCCAGACTGTGAGAGGGGGCAGGCCAGGTTGAGAAACCCCCCTCCAGTGCATGAATTTTCATGCACCAGGTCTCTAGTATTAAATAAATCAGCAAATATTTACAGATGTAATCTGTAAAGTTCCATGAAAGATAACAAAATACAGTTTTAAACTTATTTGTGAACCTCAAAAACTGTGCAAAATTAACTGTTTCTAATAAACCATCTGCAAAATGGCAATTGTTTAAGCTGAGACTCAAACTCACCATAAAGTATTTTCTATTCATATCATTATTAGTAATCAATAGGAAATAAAGATAAAACCTTCATCTCCTAAAAATTATTATTTCTGTACGATGAAATTTGATAATGCAAAGAAATACCACTGGGTCACACAAATGAGTCACACAAACAGTAACTGATCTAGAAGATAAAATTATAAAATAATCTCTATTTTGCATTTATTATATGTTAAGTGCTGTGTTAAGGACATTATATCATTTAATTTATACTTTAATATTGTCCTGATTTGAAACATGAGAAATCTAAGTTCTATAGGAGTTAAAATAACCTGGGAAAGTTTATAAAATTAGTGAGTGTTGTGATTCAAACGCAGTTCTTTCTGAGCCCAAGGTTCCCCCTTTTATTTATCATTACACCCATTTTCAAAGGAAGGAGTGACTGCTTGGAGGTGTTAGAGTCAAGGCAGTCTTCACCAGGAGACAGCAGTTAGCATTTTCAGAGACAATAAAAGAAGGCAGGGCACGCGAGAGGAGAGCAGGGAAGAAGCGATGGGTACGTGTGAAAACACACAGAGGGGAAGACCTGGAGCAAAATATTTCCTTTGGGGCAAGTGACAGACACTGGCAGTTGGATGTTACCATTGTTAACTATGTCCTGGCCATGACGGTATCAATGGAAACAGTATGTCAATCCTGGGCCCAGCCCAAGGCACCTTCCACCAAGTCAATGTACACTCTGCTTCCTCTTCCACCCGCAGGCCAGAGACAGGAGTGGAAGGGAGCAGGGACCTCAGGACCTCGGGTCCTCGGGAGGCACGCCTGGGCCCTGAAAGATCACGCAGAAGGTTGCGCACTAACCAAGGCTATCCGTGTCGGGTGTTTGGAGCAATAATCAAAGCCCCATCAGGTTAAGCCACTAAGAGTTGTGGCATGCTGTTTCCCTTCCAGAATTATGTATTCCAGGTAACGCGCAGCGCAAAGTTCTCCTGGCGAAGATGTGAAGTTAGGACACATCAGACTCTGCAGGCTGACGCCAACAACATCTGTTTGCTATGCTCTCCTCCTCTTGGTGGATCCACTGCAGACTCAGGCTCCCTTTGAATTAATGCGGATCATGAGACCATTCTGCTCGGTGAGGTGAGATGTAAATGCACATTTTATGAGTATGTCCCTTCCCTATTTCTCCAAGTCATTTCTTTCTTTCTTTTTTAAAAAATATATTTTATTGATTTCAGAGAGGAAGGGAGAGTTAGAAAGAAACATCAATGATGAGAGAGAACCATCGATCGGCTGCCTCCCGCACCTCCCACACTGAGGATGGAACCCACAACCTGAGCATGTGCCCCTGACCGGAATCGAACCCGGAACCCTTCAATCCACAGGTCAGTGCTCTATACACTGAACCAAATCAGCCAGGGTTCCAAGTCATTTCTTTTTGTTTGAGAGCGGAGCTGATTCCTGACTTGTACCAATCCCAGAAACAATTCACCTACAGTCTCCTACAAATGCACAACCAAACAAGCAAGCAAACAAAAAACAAGCCTCTACTGTTACTTAGGTGTCTGGCTACTTGTGACAGGCACTCCTGTGCCACTGTAGGATTTGAACAGGAGCATCATGAAGGAAGTGAGGAGGAGGAGGGAAGAGTCACCTGGGATTTTATGCAGAAAAGGAGCAAGGGAGCGGAGAAAGCAGGAGTCCAGCATCCAGAAGCCCAGCTCAGAGGCTGCTAAAGAGACCCTGAGTGTTGGTGGTGAGGAAATTCAAAGGAAGGTGCAAACTCCCAACTTCCTAGGGCAGAGGAGTGTGAGGGCAGAAGGGCAGATGCGGGTGATGACGGAGAACTGAAGCAAACGTTTCACAACTGTTATCAATCTAGCAGAATGATTATTAAACACGTCTATGGAAAAATGAAACATTTAACCATTTTCATTTTAATATTGGAAAACATATAAACTTCCCAAAATAGTGAAAGCGAAACATCTAAATATAAGACCTTCTTTCGCACTTCTCTTCTGAGTTGGATGGAAGCGTTAGAGGGTGTCACACATGAAACATCAAAGTACCCCTGATTTGAACAAGGATGTAATAGGTTCACTGCTAAAGCCTAATGAAGGAATGACTCTCCCGACTAAAACAGCACTCTAGTCAGCCACAGATGACAGAAAACGTGGCACAAAGAAAAGGACACAGTTTCGAGACTGAAGGGCCAGCAGAGTTGTCCAAAGAACCATCGAGGGGCAGAGGCACCCTTTTCCTAGTTAAGAAGTCTTCCCAATAATATGTTTAAATTTTGGGAATGAGGATAAATACAGAGTGTAAGACCATGAAACTAGAAAGTGGGTTTGTTTGTTTTTTCAGAGAAGATGGGTATAAAACAATTTTTGTCTTGAACACACACACACACACACACACACACACACAAGTATCACAGGACCTAGAAGCAGAAGAAAATAAATGAAAACCAAGATTATTCTCATACACTCTGCTATGTGTTTCCATCTCGTCCTGAGCCAGGAGGAAATAGAAGTTTGTAAGTGTACTCATTAAACAGTCCCTGCTGTATCTTTATTATAAATAATTTATGGCTACATACATCTTATGAAAAATGCCGAGGGCTCTCACTCATGCAGCTTCAGATATGCTCCACTCAGCTCTGGTAGTTTCCACTGTCTACACCAAGCCCACAGGTAAACAGTGCTCCCCAATGTTACTCCATAGCGACGCTGACCGTGGGCAAACCTTGCGTGAACTAGAGAAGAGGGAGTGGTCATCAACACATTACAAAAGCGGGCTTGAGCAAACTAACAGCCCCAGGAAACACGTTTGTGAAAAGTTCACTCTTTCCAGAATGTGCCCTATTTGTTTATAAAACGGCAGTGTTAACCTATTTGTCAGAATTTATCTCATTTTTTTACAAAGAAAAATCTAGTACATATTTTCACCTGGGGGATTCTTTCTAAAAAAGCATAAGTTGCGTCTTGTATTAAGAGCCAATAGAAAGGACGTCCACTCAGAAATGCCCCGGGGGTCATTTTATTGTCTAAACTAAATATCAATGCCTTTTACCTAATATCCACGGTATGAGTTTTGAGTTTACTAAATTACATTTGTTTTGTTTTTTGTTGTTGCTGAGGAGTAACAAACCCCAATAGATTACAATATTTTATAGAAAATATTTTTCCCTACCAAAGTTACACTTTTTGAGGACAGAGTTTTATTGGGATTCAAGTTGCTCCCCAACTACCCGCAAGCATCCTGAAAGTTAAATAGCTTGTTTCTCCCCAAATGAAAGACTTAACCAAAATAAGCAGTATGAACAATCTCCAACTGTGAACTAATTAAAGACAATTCCCTTCCAAGGTTTTTTCTCTAGATGTCATTTGTGATTTTATTCTGTTTTTCCTTAAATTCATCCTGTTTTACATGCCTGCTCTTTCTAAGATTCATCCTTAAATGGCATGATATTTTAATATTGGAAGTTAGTGACATTCTAATAAGTCACACTTAAAGTAATATTAAGCTACTTAAAATTATAAAACAAGTAAGAAATATAGTATAATCCTATGAAGCTAGTAGAAGTAGCTTGATTTAATGAATAGGTAACTTTCTACTTTTTCAAGCCCATTGTCATTATGTCCAAAAAGGCATAACTAAGTGATTGTAGCTACAGCCCCAAAACAATGTGCCTATTCCCTCCATAATCTCTGTTCCTTATGCCCTACTTCCCTGCCAAATTTCTAATGTTGAAGAGGTTGGGGGAAATAATTGTAGAGTTACTTTAGGACAAAATGAAATCTAAAATCATATCAGGTTTTAAAATGTCGAAATAACAGAAAAGTCAAGAGAGTAAAAGTAATGCCTGAAGTAATGTAATGAAAAGATTCAAGAAAAAAAATCAGAACCCAACAAAGGAAGAGGACTTTCCCCTAGAAAAAGTGCTATAAACAGCCTGGCCAGCGTGCCCAGTAGTTGAGCGTTGACCTATGAATCTACGAGTGTCACAGTTCAATTCCTGGTCAGGGCACATGTGCTCAGGTTGTAGGCACGATCCCCAGTGTGGGGCATGCAGGAGGAGGTCGATCAATGATTCTCTCTCATCATTGATGTGTCTATCTCTCTCTCCCTTCTTCTCTGAAATCAATAAAAATAGATATTTAAAAAATATTTTTTTTTAAAGTGCCATGAACAGTTGCTGGCCTACAGACTAGGATGACCCCTTCCTTATCGCTTCCTACTAAATTGCTTTCAAAGTCTATTTCTTTATAGAGAAGTTAGGTGCCAGGAACTGTATGTGTATAATTTTACAGATAATGCTGCAGCCCCTTGAGTTTAATACTATTTTTATTTCCATTTTTATAGGAAAGAATATTAAATTTAACCAGTAGAAGTTAAACCCAGAATCTGAACGGAATCAATCTGATACCAAAAGTTACACACCAAACCACTGCCTCGCATTGTTTTCTCCTTGAATAGTACCCATACTCTTCGGCCTAGATGTTCCAAGTCTCTCCTTATTTTGATAGCCTGGATTAGCAACTTAATCGCTGATAATCTTGACCCTAACTTCCAGAGGTCTAAATATTTCTATATGAATTATTTTTTAAAAGGTTTGAACCAATTTTTGCAAGAATTACTTTGAGCTTGGCTGATGTGGCTCAGTGGTTGAGAATCAATCCAAGAACCAGGAGGTCAGGGTTCCATCCCCAGTAGGGGCGTGCAGGAGGAAGCCAATCACTGATTCTCTCACTGATGTTTCTTTCTTTCTCTCTCCCCCCGTCCCTTCCTCTCTATGAAATCAATAAAGAAATATTAAACAAAAAAGAATTAGTATGAATTAGTTCCATAGTCTCTGCCACCTTGTTCTTTTTTACCAATCAAAAAATGTTTCTCATGATTCCATTCATAAACCTGTTCTTTCCAAATTGGTGTTATTCATTATTCTCAAATTCCTGGTTTTGTAAAAGTATGGTTTTAAAAGAGTTTGAGTTCATACTTTTCTCCCAGGCTTGGGCAAGAAACCTTCATGATTCCATAATATCTTTATCAATACCCCATCTTGTGCATTATTCATATCTTGCACTTTTCAATTTTAAGTATGATTGACTGTTTTTAACACATTTCAATTCTCAGTCTATCAAAATACACAATGTTGACCTAGCACTCTGAACACGTTTTGGGATTTTAATAACTTTTGTGGGAGACATCGACTGCTTAGTAGAATAGCCATGGGCTGCCCCACGTTTCTCAGTTCTACTGGAAAGGCCCTGAGTCTACTCTGACCATGAACAGAAGAAACATGAATCGGGCTGCGGCCGAGACATTTAACCGATGCTGTCTGACCCTCCAGCTTTTTCTTCCTTGGCAAGGAGACCACACAGGCCTTTGTTTGAGATGGTGGAGCCAGAGATGCAAGTGAACTGAGCCCTCAGTTTCTTTGTGAAAGTGAACGACCCTGGAGGGTCACAGAGATGCAGTGAGCTTTTGTGGTTAGAAACCAACATGTGTAGTTGTCAGCCAGTGACACTGGAAATTGTTACCGGAGGACAGTCTAATTTATCTGGATCAATATCGGGAATTGATATAAGAAGTAGGTGATTGTGTTCAAAAGACAACCCAAATAACAACAATCCAAAACCAAAGCAAATTTGTGAAATCATATGAGAAATTTTAAAATTTTTAGGTCAGAATAAAAAGAAAAAGATGAAATGTCACCATCTGTGTGATGTACCTGAAGCTATGCTTATACTACTTTATAGCATTACTAGAGGCCCAGTGCACGAAATTCATGCACGGGTAGGGTCCCTAGCGGCTGCCAGCTGCTGGCTGGGGCATCCCTCCCCCCAGCTGCCGGCCGGGGCCTCCCTTCACACCCACCTTGGCCTAGCGCCGCCTGCTCACCTGCTCCACCATCCCACTGCAGTCCCACTCTCATTGGGGCCCATTGGGGCCCATCAGGGCCCATCGGGGCCTGCAGCGCCTCCACTGCCACCCATGGCCAGCACTGCATCACCAACACCTGCCATGTTCTGTGCTGCCCCCTGGTGGTCAGCACATGTCTAACTCCCGGTCAGTCAAACCCCCACCCGGTGGGATAATTCGCATATTAGCCTTTTGTTATATAGGATATGCTTATATTAAAAAAGAGAAAGTTTTAAAATCAATGGAGAGTATTATGCTACAAGAAATAAGCCAGTCAGAGAAAGCTAAGTACCACATGATCTCACTCATATGTGGAATCTAATGAAAAAAATAAACTGATGAATAAAATAGAAGCAGAGACATAGAAGTATAAAACAGACTGACAAATTTCAGAGGGAAAGGGGTGTGTGTGGATTAAAACGAGGAGGTGGAGCCTGTGGACAGAGCCCAGGTTTGCATGAAGGCCAAGAGCGGAGACCAGCAGCCCAGGACGTGGAGGGATACAGACTAGAAGCTCCCCAAGCACTGGGGGAGTTCATGGTGTTTAACTGAAGGAAGGGCTCATGATCTACGCTTGGTTGTACATACAATGAACCATTTCAAATGCTTCTGATCAGGGATGATTTCTATGTAAGATGGGGAAGTTTTACTAAAAATGGTCACAATATTTCAAGAGAAATCTTTGATGAAAGAAGCAAGTGACAACGGTTGTCCTTGGGGATACAGAGCATCTGGAAATACTGATGATGTCTGGCCATCTAGAAACCCTCTCTCTTTTAAATAATCTGTAATATATGTGGAAATGTCACCTGCAAAGGGGGAAAATTTCTCAGTAAATTGCTGGGCATGTAAAAGCAAAGTAGGAGTGTTGAATGTCCTATTTGTGATTTTAATTTGGCTTCACCATCTCTGGGATGCTCCAAAGCATCCTTAAAGCCATTATTTTTTTTTCCGTTTTATTTCTTAAAAAAAAGAAGACCTCTTCTTTCCTTCACCCACTCTCACCCAAAAAGCCAAAGTAGTGAATTGTTTAGGGTGGTACAGAGTCGGAAGATTCTGGAAAGAGCTGGAGTAGAGTCGGGGACAAAGGACTCCATGCCAGGAGTTTACGATCTTGCTTTCTAAAAGGAGGAGAGACAGGAACTGGACAAGACTTCCCTGATTCCCTGCTCCTACCACAATACCTGCTGCCAAGACGGCAGCACAATTATCTAGCTTTAGCTCATGCATTCTAATTCTAGGAACATTCTGTAAACAGCGTATCCCTATATTTATCCAGAAATGTGAAAGGCAGGCTAAAACTTTCTACCCATGACACATCGGATCACAGCAGTCTATATACATTTAGAATATTTTTAAAGGTTGGCTCAAGAAACCAATCTGACGCTGAGACACCTTCTTTGGTTTTAAACATGTCTAGAAATGGTTCTTTCTTTATTTGAAATAAAAAAGGTGTTCCAGAGTGTACCAGAATATAGCATTCTTTCTTTCTTCTCAGACGCATTTTTAATTTCTGTGGCTGATCTTCTAATTTAAACCAAGAAATCTTTCTGCCCTTTGACTTCCAGTCGAGCCCACTGACAAATGTCATTTACTACCTCTGAGCTTCCTAGATGGAAACATTCACATTCCTTGCATCTAAAATATTTCCAGTGTGTTCCTAATAAGACCAATTAAATCTCTCCAGGCCTAAGAAGTATTAGGTTCTACATTTTCAGCAGCCTTTGTCCATGGGCGTTTTAGCAACTAACGGATTTTGTTCTCATCAAAATAGTCCAGGATGGTCTTAAATACAGACAGATATTCTAGAAAATACTCTCTTTTACATCACTTTAAATGCAGCAAAATAGCAATTTTTTTTTTTTAATAAAACCAATCTAACAATTGTTTTCTGTTTAAGATACGCATACACGGTGATTTTACAAAACCTGTAGGGGGCCAGTACGATAGTCCTACTCTGCAGTCGTTACTCTGACTTTCAGGCGCAGCCTGTGTTGATTTTAAGATCTTGCTTATGGCTTAGGCATTCCATGACTTAAACATTCTATACCTTTCAGACTGATTGCTTCCATGTCATCTGTCAGTTTCTCACTGTCTGCACAGGGGCTGCTCTCTGCTCGGTCACAAGTGGATTCCCATGAGGCTCACACTTTGCATGTATCTTGCTAACAGAAATTGCTACTTCTCGGAGTCTCTTACAGCTTTATGAAACACTAGAGGCCCAGTGCATGAAATTCATGCACTGGAGGGGAGGGGGTGTCCCTCAGCCCTCTCGCCATCCGGGACCCCTTGGCCCTGGGGATTGGGCCTAAGCTGGCAGGTGAACATCCCTCTTGCAGTCAGGGATCCCTCACTCCTTACAACCTGCCTGCTCACTGCTCCTTACTGCTCAGCTCACTGCACCTGTCCCCTGGTTGGGAGGAACCATGGGAGGACTCCAGACCATGTCTGGTCCATCTTGCTCAGTCCCAGTGGACCAGACCCCAGCAGCAAGCTAACCTACCAGTCGGAGCGTCTGCCCCCTGGTGGTCAGTGCACGTCATAGTGAGCAGTTGAGCAGCCTTAGCATATCATTAGCATATTACGCTTTGATTGGTTGAACGGCTGACCTGCCAACAAGACACCTAGCATATTAGACTTTTATTATATAGGATCGGTATAACATTTTTCCCCACTGGATTTGAAATGCTCACTTATCTGAGAGTGTGTTCTTAGACTAACTGACATGATTTCAAAGAACCTTTTGCGAACACTGGATGTGTTTGCTTCTTGATAATAGTGCTGCTTTTATCTGCTTCCCTTTCCTGGAAGTATATCAAACAAGCAGAGACATTTTCTGTAATTCAAAGCTGTCTAGAGTGCTTTCTTATTGTTTATCTCAAGACTTTCCTAATACACCATTATTTGTGTACGTTTCTGAAAGTGGTTGACTATACTTCCATGATAGTCTGATTTGCTGAGGTTCTCAGTAAGATGACTGTTATGTTTTCCTTCTTCCCTAAGAAACCTACGAAAATGCTGGAAGCCCCAGAATTTCCTCAACAAGTATCTGGCACAATAGTACAAAACTGGTTGTTACTCTTGAATTTAATATTTTGTACTTTATTTCCATAAAGTTGAAGACAATTGAAATTTAAACTCCATGTATTCTAAAATAGCACTTAAAATGAGTTTAATGTGGGGATTTATTAAAAAACTAATGTTTTCATAAAAAGTTTGCATTTCAATTTGAAAGTTGGTAGGAGTTAGAGTTCTTTAAAGTGATTCAAGAAAGGAAAACCTTGGAATAGAATCTGAAAGTTACCCCTCCCTGTTTTCCTGTACAAGTTCATTTCCGCTTTAATGACTCAAAATTACTGGGAGGGGAACATCTTCTCCCAAAGCTAATTGTGGCAGGTCACTTATATCTGATTCAAATCCCTTGCTCACCTTTATATCTTATCCTTAGAACAGTGCTTGGCACATACAAGGTATTACATTATATATTTTTAAATTGAAATAAATAAATTCTTGAACTTGTTTTCATAGATGTTCCTTTCTATTTCTCATGACATATGTTTTCTCAGCCACCTTGTTGGTAAAACAACATGTGCCATTCAATTAAAAAATGCCTATACATTTCATCTTAGAATTATGCGTGTGTGTGTGTGTGTATACATACTGTATAGGGTGTCCCCAAAATGTATGTAAACTTTGAATAACTATTCTGTTCCAATGGGTTAAATCTGAAGAGAAAGAAACATCAAGTGAGCTGTCAGCCGTTGACCTGTGTATGCATTCTTGGGGACACCCTGTAGTTAGATGATTCTACAATCCAGCTTTCCTTAGAAAAGTAGAACTTCCATAGTCTGAAACCTTGATTAATACATATTACTTTTCCTGATGGTCCCCTTTAACCACAGCACTTAGATCAATAACAAGGTTATTTCTCTCAACTCTGGAAAGCAAGATGCTTTCACTCTGGACTTGGGACTGAGTCCCCAGCTGATGGACAGTTTCCTTTGCTCACAGAACTACATTTTGATTTCATGCCTCTCCCTGGACCTGGTGCCAGTGATAGAAGCATACTGGATCGATTATTTCTCTTTTATAAGGAGGCTGAGACTTCAGCTACTATTCTGGGTTTTCGGGACTTGAATGCCATTTCCCAGACTTCCGTAAGTAACAATAACATTTCCTCTCCATGTACTTCATGCTTTCTAAACTCCCATTCACTTTATTTTTCATACCTTCTATAAAATCATGCTAAGTAGTCTCACCTCTTCTAGACTGCCACATGCCCAAAAGGAAAAAAAAATAGTCACAGTGCCCACACTTTGAGAACTGCTATTCTAGACAGTGAGAGGCATTGAACATGAAAAAAATTAAACATTTTGGTTTCCAAACTATGAATTCAGTATTTTCTGAGTGTGTATATTTAAAAATCTAATGAAATAGTTATTAAAAATAAATATTAGATAAACCACAACACAAAGTTAAAATACATAAGCATTTTAAAAAATAGTTAAGCATTTTACCATAAGCAAGAACATTACAAAGATGCACTAGGAATAGCTATTAGCATATGGTTTGAGATGTTTGGTACAGAGATTGTTTTGTTCTTTCTCCTTAATAATATGGGTTCAAGCAATAAAAGGTTAGAACACAAAGGGCCAATATTACTTAGAAATTAATACTCAGTTTGTAAAATTTCAAGTGGACAGAATTTATTGGAACCCAAAATGTTTTCATGAATAGAGAAAATAAAATAATCCTGATTAAAGACTCTGCATGAACCCAGTATGGAAAGGTTTAGGTCGTGTTTCTCAGATCTCTCAGTCTATCACATTGTGGTTTTGACAACTATTGTTCAATGTATTTAGAGCGGACGGTTACCTTACATGCTATAGGTAAACAGGCTGCTTATGTCTGAATAGACAGGCACTGCTTACTGCCCAGAAAGTGAGGCTTTTATTTAAATCACTGCATCAAAACAGTCAGAATATTAGGCCCATGTATTTATTTTTGGGTTGTGTTTGTTTGTTTTATATATTTTTATAAATTTCAGAGAGGAAGGAGAGGAAGAGAGAGATAGAAAGAAACATCAATAATGAGAGAGTCATTGATTGGCTGCCTCCTGCACTCCCCTACCGGAGAACGAGACCGCAACCCAGGCATGTGCCCTGTCCAGGAATCAAACTGTGACCTCCTGATTCATAGGTCAACACTCAACCACTGAGTCAAACCAGCTAGGGCAGGCCCACATAAGGGGTAAGTTACGGAAACTTGCAAAGAGAACACGCTCTTTTTAGCTATTCCAGTTTCTTTTTCTCCCAGGCATGAAAACCTCAGTAAAATGTGCATTCAAATCACACCTGTTTCAGTTTCTCAAAAGTGCAATTTCAGCTAATTTAACAATTCATTCCTCGTAGGGATACGTTTTGCTGGGAGATTCGAGCTGGTGAGAGCAGCCCGAGTACATCATGCAGTTAACTGATTTCTGATAATGGGAAAATGTGGCTGCTTGGAAATGCTTAGAGTGTGTGCAAGCGCAGAATGCAGTGGGTCACCAGAAAGACTCCTGCTTCTGTACCCAGGAGGCAAAGGCCCCATCCATGTCACTAACTTCAAGCGTCATTCTCTAACTACCTACGCTCGCTCTATTACCCAAGAACAAGAATGAGAAAGTTGACAGAAATAATAAATCCAGGGCTACTCTGAAATACAATGCAGAAGGGCAGTTCAATAGAAGCAGCGTTCATATTCCTTCCACCAGACTGCACCATTAGCTTAAACTTCTTGTAAAAGTGACATGTGTTTGAGAGGCTGAACAGCAGTGTTGTTTCCTGCCTACACGTCACCTTTGAAGCTACAGAACAGCTACACAACACTGTCCCTGGGGCTTGGGAAGGCGCTGTGACATCATCGTTTTGCTCTGTTGAGGGGGAAAAAAGTGAGTATCATCGCATTCAATTCCACGATTGCGTACAATCTGGTTTCCCTGGTGGTCAATTCTAAGATCACCAACCTCCGTGTGTGAAGAACATATCCACCACCACCTTGAACTCAGCAAGTCCTTCCTCAGGCTCTGCAGCCACATAGATGCGGGGCGGGGGGTGGGGGTGGGGTGGTAGTGGGGGATCTCTCCTCCCAAACAAATAGCAGCTGTGAAGTTCCTCAGGCTCCAAGACGGCTGGTGTGGTGGGGCATCTGGGCATTTGTTTTATGAAGTGGCCCCCCCACATGGTGGGAGGTGAGGAAAGCCATGGAGCCTTCCTTCAGGAACATGCCCTTCTCTGGCCACTCTCGGGGATCCTGCAGGGAGCCGTGACTTCATGGAGGTCAGGCGCTCCCTGCAGCCCAAGGTCACCCATGTTTCAGCCCCATTTAGGAAAAAAACAAAACAAAAATGAAGTCCATGAAATCTCTAGGTATAAATGTTTCTTGTTCTTTTTAGTTTTAATAAACACAAAATGAAATAATTACTCTTGAAAGTTCAATTTAAAATCTGTAATTATAGCTTTTGAAATATTTGAGTCTTTTATATACGATATAAATACAATGATAATCAGCTATGGAGAAATTCTAGTACTCTATACAGATTGTGGAAAGCATTTGTAAATATAAATTAATAAGTACTGTGATGAATAACTACCTGTTAAAGTTACAAATAGAATTTTAAGCTATATAAATATAGATTAATGGAAATGGATAACTATTCATATTGTTACCAAACTGATGTTGCTTTATGTCAGATACAGATACTGTGCTTAATATAGCTCAAGTTTTTCTATCATGGAAGTAAGAGATTTGTATATCTTAACTTGGCCAATTAAATGGATGTTTTCAGCATATTAATAATTCACTATATTACTCTGACCAATCTTACTACAACTTCATTCATCTTATGATGGCATAGCATTTCCTATAAAAAATATGATTTCTCCTTCATATTACAGTTTTTTGATAAATTGCTCACCCACACTAGCCTGTAAATGAACGGAGGGCAGATTTCCCTTTTCACTAATTATGGTATTTTGTGTACAGGATTTCCCTTTCTCTCTTCTCTTTCACCCTTTTCTCTGGGGCAGACTTCCCATCTATCTATAAGAACAAACACAACGAAAGTATATACTGAAACTGAGGGGAACATAAAGAAACAAGCAACCATAAGACATAAAACAGAACTTACATACTCCCTCCAAGCTGCCCCAATTCCCGTCCGAGCTCTAGCAGACTGTTAAAAGGGAACCCTGGTCAATCCAACGTCTGGAAGATCAGACGCACCAAATCCGCAGGGTAAATTCTATTCACCATTCCTGGTATTTACACCGGATGGAAGCTTCTGGTCTTAACGCAGAGACTGTGAACTTAATGGGCAGCTTCCTCTTCACAGGGAACACAATGAGTTTCATTACAGCCACTGCGTACGGCAGTGATGGCGAACCTATGACACGCATGTCAGAGGCGACACGTGAACTCATTTCTTTGGTTGATTTTTCTTAGTTAAATGGCATTTAAATATGTAAAATAAATATCAAAAATATACGTCTTTGTTTTACTATGGTTGCAAATATCAAAAAATTTCTATATGTGACACGGCACCAGAGTTCAGTTAGGGTTTTTCAAAATGCTGACACGCCGAGCTCAAAAGGTTCGCCATCACTGGCGTATGGTGACTCTCTACCCTGCAGTGGTTCTCAACCTTCTGGCCCTTTAAATACAGTTCCTCATGTTGTGACCCAACAATAAAATTATTTTCGTTGCTACTTCATAACTGTCATGTTGCTACTGTTATGAATCAATGTAAATATCTGATATGCAGGATGGTCTTAGGCGACCCCTGTGAAAGGGTCGTTTGACCACCAAAGGGGTCGCGACCCACAGGTTGAGAACCGCTGCTCTAGAAGATCTTTGTCTTCTGGGGTATGGGTGAGGGAGGGGGTTCAAAGTGTAACCTATCTTTGAATCCACTTAACAAAACACACACTGCTTTACCATGTATGTCCTGGTTCTGTCTCAGCTGCTGAGGGTGTATTTGTTTAGATTTCAGGAAGGATGCACCTCTCTCTGCCCTCAGGCATGTTACTGTCCTTTCTGGCCCTTTCCACAGTGCCTTCTCCGGATCCACTCCACCCAAAGACCACGTCATTCAACTACACCTGCCGCCTGTTCTCTTTCCTCCCACTCACTGTCGCTTTTCTACTTCCGCTGAAGACTTGGGCCGCTGGCTCATCACCTTCCTTACAATTCAAATACTGAAATTATCTTGGATGATTTCAACATCCACGGAACTTTTCTTCTCAACCACAAAAATGCTTAAAGCCCCACATGATCTCACTCATTTATGGAATATAATGAACAACATAAACCGATGAAGCAATGATCAGACCATCAAACCTCAGAGGGAAGGTAGGGGAGGGCGGGGGTAAAGGGAGAGATCAACCAAAGGACTTGTATGCATGCATATAAGCCTAACCAATGGACACAGACACCAGGGGGGTGAGGGCATGAGTGGAGGAGGGGTGTCAATGGGTCAATAAGGACACATATGTCACACTTTAAATCAATAAAGAAAAACAAAGAATTGATGAATAAAATTTAAATTAAAAAAATTCTTCCCTTTATTTCTATCTACTAACTAAATTACCACCTTTTGATACAATCAGTGCCTTTAAAACATAATCTGTGCTAAATGTTTCCAGTCTCTCAGTTTACAGCTACTCTCCAGCCCATCAAAATGTGGCTTCTGCCTCCCCCACGCCCTTGAACTTACTAAGCAGCTGGGATCTGTGAACTATCTCTAGCTTCTTTTACTTTTATGAAAAATTTGACATGTTTGAGTACCTCTTTCCTGTTGAAATGACTTGTTGAAGCTCTTTACTTTTATATTACTTGATTCTTAGTTTTCATCTCTTTGGTCACAACTTCTCATGTAGTTTTCTGAACATTCATGCTCATGAAATTCTCATGTTCTCATAAAATATGAGTGTTCCCCAAATTACTCCATATCCTTAGCTACCTGCTCTTCCCTCTCACTGCACTTTCCCTTCGAGACTTCGGTAACACCATTCACAGATGCCTCTAAAAAATCCAGCCATCCTTTTTCTTTATTTATTCTCACCCGAGGATATTTTTTCATTGATTTTTAGAGAGAGTGGAAGAGAGAGGGAAAGACAGAAAGAAGTGTCGATGTGAGAGAAACACATTGATTGGCTGCCTCCTGCATCTGCCCTGACCTGGGCCCGAGCCGGGGAGGAGCCTGCAAGCTCCTCCTGCAACCGAAGTACATGACCTTGACTGGAATCGAACCCAGAACCCTTTGGTCTGCAGGCCGATGCTCTATCCACTGAGCCAAACCAGCTCAGGCAAATATAGCAACTCTTGTTGCTAGGATACAGAGCTGTATCTCAACATGTTATATCTCCATTTGGATGGCACCTGCAAGCCAAGCTCAACAATTCCAAAGCTAGAAGCTCTGAATCACCCAAACCTACTCACTTTCCAAAGAGCTAGCTGTCCTCCATCCAGAACCACTGCATCCGCGCCTGTCTGCCTTCATTAGGGGTAACATTCTGCATGTGCAGTAAAGTTTTATAACCTAAAAATATTTTTTTCAAAACTGAATTCATGATCCCCTTTTCCCATACTTGCTCTACCTTTTCCTTAGCTCTTGGTAAAACACACTGTCACTTATCCGATGTCACAAGCTACAACCCTGAGATTTCTTCTCAACTCCCCTTTCACTGGGTTCACTGCTTCCTACATCCAGGGAGTGACCAAGGTTTCCCCAGGTCCCATGAAATTTCTCCCCAGAATTTCTCGTTCTTCTCTTATTTATCCCCACTTTTTACTTCCTCTCTTGAAATCTTCAGCACGTCAAGACTGAACTAGTTTAAGAACCTCCTCTGTTGTATTTCTTTATTTTTATTTTCTTTAAATATATCTTTATTGATCTCAGAGAGGAAGGAGAGAGAGGGAGAGAGAAAGAAACATCAATGATGAGGGAGAATCATTGATCGTCTGCCTCCTGCACACCCCACACTGAGGATCAAGCCCACAACCCGGGCATGTGCCCTGACCGGGAATTGAACCACATCTTCCTGGTTCATAGGTCGGCGCTCAACCACTGAGCCACACCGGCCTGCCTTGTATTTCCATCTCCAAAATGTTCCTGCCACAAATCAATCTTCACGCTGTTGCAAAGTCATCTCCTCTACAGAGTCAAAAGGGTGTACTCACTGGCACCTTAAGACCTTTCCCTGCCCTTCCTTTTCTCTCAGGATATGCTGGGATCCAACCCCAGCGGGTCCAGGGGTCCCCAAAGGTGTGGACGGAGTCGGCGAAGAAGGAATGACACGGAGACGGCGTTCAGTTGATCAGCAGCCTAGCCAGGATCTCCAGCCAAGTTCTGGTCTGGATCTCCAGCGAAGTTCTGTTTAGGATCTCCAGCCAGGTTCTGTGTCCATGGTCTCTTGCTAGGTTCTCCAGGTTCTCCAGCCAGGTTCTGTCCATGTTCTCTCGCTAGGTTCTCCAGCCAGGTTCTGTCCAGGTTCTCCAGCCAGGTTCAGTCACCAGGTTCTAGTCAGGTTCTCTTGCCAATTTCTGTAGTCAGGTTCAGTCCAGGATCTTTTGCCATGTTCTCTCGCTAGGTTCTGTCTCTAGGTTCTGAGGCCAGTTTCTGTCCAGGATCTTTTGCCATGTTCTCTCCAGCGAAGTTCTTCTGTCTCTAGAGAACGTTCTGTGTAGGTTCTGTGCCTAGGTTCTGTCTCTCTCTCTATCTTCTAAGTTCTGTGTTGTTACATCTGTATTTATACCAGTTGATTCCAATCCTATCAATCTCTATTACAAAGGTTAGGGCGTTTCTTATCTCCATTCCAGGGAGTAAAGATTATGTAGCTTAAGCATGATTGTTCATAGTTAAAGTGACTAATTACCCGCCTGGCACTTAGTTAAGAGGTTTTATTCCCTCCCTAACTTCAGGGGAAAATCCCTACCTGGGGAAACAACCTTTCTCAGAGACCTTGGTTAAAACACATAGTGCCAAGAAGGTGAGCGAACATATTAAGAACAGTATGCCATATATGCCAGGTCCCTTGAAACAGCAAGGATGGACCGGCTCCCGGCAAGGATAGTGTTCAAATACAGCCCATGGGACCTCTGCAGCTCTGCCCGCCACAGCCTCCCTCCCCGCTGCCATACATACCTGTCACTTCTGTTGACCTGATCTACTTAGGAGGACAACTTTCCATCAGACACTGTTCCTACATGACTACCTCCTACCTATTCTTTGTTTCTCTAAATAATTTTTATTAGAGTACAGTTAACATAAAATATTAAACACGGCTATCCAACATTTATATAACTAATGAAGTGATCGCCACAGTAAGTCTAGTAACCATCTGCTCCTCTCCTTAAAATGCAAAATCAAAACTGAGTCCGCATCTTCTCTGAGAACCTATTTTGATGTAGATGCCTCTTCCTGAACTGTTCAATGCTCCCCACATTTATCACCTTGGTTTTTCTCATTCCATTTTTCTGTCTAGACCGTAAACCCAAGGCAGGCAGAAATGACACAGTCATCCCATTTTTATATCCAAGGTTAGAACAGTGTCTGGCATAGGCTAGTCATTCAATTGGTGTTGAATGAATATATTCCTTGATGTAATACTAAAGCAGTAAATAAAAAATAGTGTTTTGAGGAGTATAGAGCAGCATGGAAAAATGATCCACTGCTAAGTGAAAACAATGTATAAAATTGCAAGTACACAATCATGGCAGCTTTGTATAACTACAGAGGTAGGGGGGGAAGGCATAAATAATTGTCCAAAGTTGGTGGCTGAATTACGAATCTGGGTTCACTGATGAGTTTCCTTTTTTCAGAGTAATTTCAGAAAGTAATTCTATTAAACAGTCTTAATTCAAATAATACGTCAACATTGCTTTGTCTTCTTGTTGGCATTCTCTACCTGACAAAATGTCACCTGTACATCATTCTTTGTCTTCTACTTTCTCTCATAACACAAAACAAATATACTCCACCTATGGTTTAATAAAAACAGCAGGCCAGTCTCTATTCTCCCAAAAGTTTCCAACACGGAGGGACAATGCTTACCAATCAGATTGTTTATGCAAATAACTGCGTCTAGACTGGCTCCTAAGTTAAGTGAAGTGGGAATGACCATTCGCCCCTGATGAGCAAGATTAGCATCTGCAGATCCCGGGGCGCGTACCAGTTTCTTCTGGGCTTCGAGCTTCCGCCGTCTCCTCTCAGAGTATCAGTTTCAACACCGCTAGCCTATAAACTTCATAGACAGTAACTGGACAGATGTGTGTGTGTGTGTGTGTGTGTGTGTGTGTTTTATTAGTTTTTTCTGGCAGAGAGTTTTACAGGACATAAATAACGAATATATATCACATGCAAATATCTTTATAACACCAAGTATAGGGTTTACAGACATGTGCTTAGAGACTATTCAAATTAAAGCAGGCAATTATTTCTTTGGTCTTAGATTATGTGTCAAATGAACTTTGTACAAAACATTTAAAAAATATGACTCAAAAAATAAATTTACATTGAAACTTCATTGAGTCTGCCATTTATTTTATCCTAAAACACCACCTTTTCCTAATGAGTTTTGAATGTTAGTAAAATCTTTTACGTATTATTTTAGCCTGCTGATTTGCTACAGTAATCTAGATATTAAAACTTTTTCCATATCATACATAGGTACTTAATTTCTCTTATTCATATATGACAGGGCCATTCTTTATTTCCCTTTATCCTTACAGAAAAAAATAAGAAAATATTCCCATACTAATATTTTATTAACTACATTATAATTAATAGATCAGTAATTTTTTACATTTGATTAGATCCAGTAAAAGGCATCATAATGACTCAAAAAGCTATGCTAATAATAAAATATAATTCACTGGGCCAAACTGTTTTTCAAAGACAGTTTGAAAAAAATAGATTTAAAATTAGAAATGACACATTCTTTTATCTATAGTATTGCTAGATGTTTTAATGTACTATTCTTATCCAGAATTGTGCATTTTAATCTCAAACCTGTGTCACAGAATGTGGCCTAATTCAGTATCTTCTTATATGTCAATTACATGAGCTAAATTAATAATATTATCAAGCATTCATGCAATCAAACACAACTGATGTATGCAATTCAGATACAATTTACATTAATGTACACTGTTGTTTTACAAATTTCCTTTAGCCTATGAAACAAAGAGTAAAAACTTTAACATATTGCTTAAATTGTGAGAATATAGTGAGTAATTTCCTTCTGCTGTTGGCCAGTGCCACTTCTCTGTGACAATAGCATGCTATCAAATTTAAGACCCTTATTCAGGAGGTTAATGTGAGGTAGGAACTTCATTCAGTGTTATTTTGGCTTAAGGGCATAATGTCACAATTTGGTGCATCCTCTAATGACTTTTTTTTTTTTTTCTAAAGGCAGCTTACAGCTTAGACCTAGTTCAGCGAATTTCCTTGTAAGGTCCTTGGGAGACTGGAGGGGAAAAAAAGTACAATGGATTGCGTGGCCAAATTTCTGTTCATGCCTGCTTACCGATTTTTGTTCATTTCACAAATAAACAAGGCATGAATACATCAACCCACAAACCATAAACAATAAAGAACTTCATCCTGTAAGTTTGCTACGGCCAGCAGTTTGTGGCTGAATCTGCTATTTGTCATAAGATAAATGACAAAGTGATTGCCATTTGTCACTGAATACACAAGAGAAGTGCTCAGCTGTGCACCGCTCACATGCAGACAACAGTAAATATTGCCATTCTGATTACTAACTTCCTTTAAAAGGGTCCTCTAACACGATGAAAATGAAGCACATTAGTGTTTGGGGTAAAAATTCTTATTCTTTTAACTTAAGAAGAAACATCATGGACTCTGCACTAAGCATCTGAATATTTCCAGTTTAAAAACCCTGTATATACTACAACATGGAATGCATGCAAATGCAGGCCATTTTTTACACAGAACGGTGTTTTACAAAGTTGAGTGTTGAATTTAATTTATATGTATTGTTCCCACTTTTGTACTGTTCAGTGA